>NC_138207.1:9006332-9118832 GCF_964194415.1 Vipera berus
CCTAAGTATACAGCATATTTCCTCTTTATATTAAGGTAAAGGTAAAGCTTCCCCCGCACATGCGTGCTAGTCGTTTCCGACTCTAGGGGCCGGTGCTCATCTCCGTTTCAAAGCCGAAGAGCCAGCGCTTGTCTGAGGACGTCTCCGTGGTCATGTGGCCGGCATGACTAGACGCCAAAGGTGCACGGAACGCTGTTACCTTCCCACCGGAGTGGTCCCTATTTTTCTACTTACATTTTTACGTGCTTTCGAACTGCTAGGTTGGCAGAAGCTGGGATGAGTAACAGGCGCTCACTCTGTTACGCGGCACTCAGGATTCGACCCGCCAAACTGCCGACCTTCTGATCGACAAGCTCAGCGTCCTAACCCACTGAGCCACCGCCTCCCTCTTTATATCGTTACATATTATTCAAGGTATTTTTAGTTTTTTTTTTAATGGTAGGGCTTTTTGTTTTTGTTTGTTTTTAAGTTTTCTTTCATGTTCTGGAAACTATTTTTCATTGTTTGTTTTCTCCATAGTTTATTACACTTATTTTCTTCATGATATAGTTCTTTTTCATATATAATAGTTTAGGTTTTTTCTAAGTATATCGTATTTTATTCAATAGCAATATAGCGGTATTAAAATTTAATAATAGGAACTCATTGCTTTTTCAAAGAAATATTAACTATGACATTTTAAAAGTTTAATTAAGTTATGTATTTAAAATAATCATTCTGAACAGCACAATGGGTGTGCTGGGAGAAGAATCTTTCTGGGATTTATACTGTGTCTTTCCTTCTGGAGCTCAGCATAGTACAGGTAGTCCTCGACTTACGACCACAACTGAGCCCAAAATTTCTGCGGCTAAGTGAGAAAGTTGGTAAGTGAGGTTTTGGCTGAAGCACAGCTGCAGCAGAACAACCCTGAGGCTTCAGGTGGGGAAAGCAGGCAGCTGCAGCCGGTCAGTGATGAGGAAGAGGAACTGCCTTCTGCACCTGATCCAAGAACAGGTAGGGCAGAGAGAAGGCAAGAGCAGAGAAGGTCAGCCAGACTACTCATGAGGAGGCAGCCTCACCCTTCTTGATGAGCTGCACTAGAAGCTGGGTATTTCTCCCAGTAGACAGATGGAGGCGATGTTGGGAACATGTTTGTCTCCTAGCTGTCTGTTTGCTGGTCATTGTGATTCCTGCCTTGCTTTGGATTAACACCATATCTAGATCATGCCTTGTGAACACTGGACTTTTCTTGCCTCATGAACCCTCTTGTGTTGTGGATTTAATTTTGCCTAGTGGACTTGTCTGGTCTGGCAAACCTTCAGGTGACTTGTGGACTCATTGGCCATTGCTCTGTGGACTAACATTGGTCTGCTTTTGGTTGGACTTAATTGGGACAGTTCTGGTTTTTTGGTGAAGGGAACTGCCGGGGAATATTAATAAATCCACTAAACCACCATTGTGTGTGTGTGCGTGAGTGAGCGGGACAGCACGCAGGGTCATGAATATAGTATGCCTGGTTTAAGAAATTGCAGGCAGGTGCTGCGTTCACACACCTGCACAGACTGAAGGACCTTTTCACTTCTGAATCCAGAGTGATGCCTAAACCCCACACTAATCATAATGCTTACTTACACATTTTGCTCAGTATTGGAGGCAATACGCTGGGAAATGCAGGCAGGAAGCTACAATTCTGCAATGATGTTCTTCCAGTGCTTTACACCAGTTCTTCTTTTGGACAAATGGAAGGGGGTTGAGGCAGGGAGGGAGAGAGACAGAGAGGGCAGTGAGAAAGAAAATAAATACATAATTTGTGGCTGGCTGTACAGCATTGTGAAATTCCTTTTCCAAACCCCCAAAGTGGACGTCTCCTGCTTTTTCAGTGACTCATATTCACACATAAAAACGTTCTTATGTAAACAACCATTGGGGTAGGGGGAAAAAAGGGTCTTGTGCTTATCCCAGGTAACTTAGGAAACTGAACACTCTGGAATTATCCCAGTCCCACTCTAAGCCACCTACGTCCTTTTGGGTAGCTGGCTATCTTTTTCAAATCTCGGTCTGGAAAAGCCACATGAAAAGCGACCTCAGCTTCCCTCTGGCTGATGCCATTTTCTGCAGAATAAAACCGAAAGGCAAGAGGCTCTCAAGAAATTCTCGGGGATAAAGATACAGCAGGACATTGTTTGATGTTGAACAATAAAGGGAAAAGGGCCGACACGCGGTTTCTCTGCACCCCTAATAAGTAGGAATTTCCTTTGCTGAGCTCCAGTAGCATCCAGTTGGGTTTAACTGTGGCAAGAAGAAATAAATCACAACTTGAGGGGGTCCATGCTGCTCTCTGAGCTTGCTTGTTTTCTTGCAGACGTTTCATTACCAAAACTAGGTACCACGATCAGTGCCCTAGCACTGATGATGTTCTCTAGTTGCAGGACTTGGGTTTGGCTAGTCTAAAGAAAAGAAGAAAGAGGGGAGATATGATAGCAGTGTTCCAGTATTTGAGGGGCTGCCACAAAGAAGAGGGGGTCAAAGCACCAGAGGGCAGGACAAAAAACAAGGGTTGGACACTGATCAAAGAAAGAAGCAACCTGGAATTAAGGAGAAACTTCCTAACAGTGAGGTCAATTAACCAATGGAACAGCTTGCCTACAGAAATCGTGGGCACCCCATCACTGGAGGTTTTTAAGAGAAGTCACTTATCTGAAATAGTATAGGTTCTCCTGCTCGATCAGGGGGCTGGACTAGAAGACCTCCAAGGTCCTATTCTATTCTATTCTATTCTATTCTATTCTATTCTATTCTATTCTATTCTATTCTATTCTATTCTATTCTATTCTATTCTATTCTATTCCATTCCATTCCATTCCATTCCATTCCATTCCATTCCATTCCATTCCATTCCATTCCATTCCATTCTATTCTATTCTATTCTATTCTATTCTATTCTATTCTATTCTATTCTATTCTATTCTATTCTATTCTATTCTATTCTTGGTAATGAAACATCTGCAAGAAAACAAGCAAGCCCATGGAACACCATGGAGCCCTCATTTTAACCCTGAGCTACTGATTCCCCAGACCATTTATGGTTCATAGCAAATGAGCAAGGATGAACTTCTAAAATATCTTCCTACAACCTGCCGCCCTTGAGATGGTTTAGAACTACGTTTCCCAGAACTGTCAGGACTATCGTGTCTGGGCCATTATCACTTGGAAAATGGTAGGATTGGACAACCATTCCAAACTTCACCTGAAGCTAAGTATCATCTCACCCTTGGAGGAAGAAAAAGAGAAAGAGAACTGCTAAATGAGCTTTAATGAGTGATATTAGACAAGAAAAAGATATGATAGTTGGTGAACTACAGTATGGTTTTGAGTACTCTTTTGCTTGGATGGAAGGTAATATGTTTGCTGCTTCAACTCAGTTTAAAAATGCCAGAGGAGGAGGAAGGGAGGAGGAGGAGGAGGAGGTAGAGGAGGAGGAGGAGGAGGAGGAGGAGGAGGAGGAGGAGGAGGAAGGGAGGAAGGAATGAAGGAAGGAAGGAAGGAAGGAAGGAAGGAAGGAAGGGCAGGAAGAGGAGGAGGAGGAGGAGGAGGAGGAAGGGAGGAAGGAAGGAAGGAAGGAAGGAAGGAAGGAAGGAAGGAAGGAAGGAAGGAAGGGCGGGCAGGAAGAGGAGGAAGAGGAGGAGGAGGAGGAGGAAGGGAGGAAGGAAGGAAGGAAGGAAGGAAGGAAGGAAGGAAGGAAGGAAGGAAGGAAGGAAAGAAGGAAGGAAGGAAGGAAGGAAGGAAGGAAGGAAGGAAGGAAGGGCAGGAAGAGGAGGAAGAGGAGGAGGAGGAGGAGGAGGAGGAGGAGGAGGAAGGGAGGGAGGGAGGAAGGAAGGAAGGAAGGAAGGAAGGAAGGAAGGAAGGAAGAGGAGGAAGAGGAGGAAGGGGAGGAAGGGGAGGAGGTGGAAGAAGAAAAGGAGGAGGAGGAGGTGGTTTTAAAAAAGGAGATTTTCATCTACTTTGCTGAAGATAAGAGAGAGAGAGAGAGAGAGAGAGAGAGAGACTCTCCACAGAAGCATCCTAAAACTGTTAACTGCAGCTAAAGTAAAAAAAAAAAAATAACACCACCCTGAAATTAACAAAACAAAAAAGTGGGCATTTCTATTGGAAAACAAAGGAATTGGGGCTGTTTCATTGGAGGCTAACAAAATTCAGATAAATTTATAGGAAAAAGTCATTATTTATTATGCCCTATTTTTTTCCATGTTAAGAGTTAACAGTTGTGTTTCTTCTGTTGTTGCAAATTGTATGAAAATTCATTCTTCCTTTATGCTTTCAAAAACCAAAAGCCAAAGCAAGGACACATATTTTGCAATATTAAGACGACTCGTGAGGAACGAGAAAGCAGGCTTTAGAATAATGCTGTTATTACAAAGGTCACCTATATTTCCAGATCTCTAGTGAATCGATCTCTCTTTTAGGCCACTATGGTAGGGCGGAGATGGACAAGGTACCCTAAAAGAAAAAGCAATAGCTTCAACCAGTTTTTCTTTCTTTCTTGTCTGCTGAAGGGCCTAACCAAATAGCGAATGGTCCATGTTTAGGACAGGAAAGGTGGCTTCTGAGATAATGTTTAGATTATTATGGGAAACTTAAACACACGTGCTCTGGCAGACCTTTTATTCACCATAGCAAATGAACACTGGACTTTCTCCTTTAAATGTCAACTGTGCTCAAGTGTTGGCTTTAGTTAATTCTCCTGGAGGCCAGAGAGGCCGTTTTGGGTCTTCTCTGCTGGTGGTCCACCTCCCTTCCGAGACATGGAGATCAACCCTCCAGCAGGGCAGGAAGACAGGAGGGAGTTACTGACGGAGAAGGTATCGGTTTCAGCATGGCTGGGTTCAGAAAGGGGACTGCAGTGGGGCAGGGTGGGGGAGAAAGAAAGAAAGAAAGAAAGAAAGAAAGGAAGAAAGAAAGAAAGAAAGAAAGAAAGAAAGAAAGAAAGAAAGGGAAGGAAGAGAAGGAGGGAGGGAGAAAGAGAAAGAGAAAAAAGAAAAAGAGAGAGACAAGAAAGAAAAGAGAAAGACAGAGGCAGAAAGGAAAGAAAGAAAGAAAGAAAGAAAGAAAGAAAGAAAGAAAGAAAGAAAGAAAGAAAGAAAGAAAGAAAGAAAGAAAGAAAGAAAGAGAAGGAAGGAAGAAAGAAAGAGAAGGAAGGAAGAAAGGAAGGAAATGAAAGAAAGAAGAGAAAGAGAAAAAGAGATGAGAAAGAGAAGAGAGAGAAGAAAAAGAAAGAAAGAAAGAAAGAAAGAAAGAAAGAAAGAAAGAAAGAAAGAAAGAAAGAAAGAAAGAAAGAAAGAAAGAAAGAAAGAAAGAAAGAAACTCAAGAGAAGATTTACTTCAGTCAGGTCTTTATTACCATCCAGAGAAGTTTCTGGTCTGGCAGAGAGTAAGTAGCCAGGACTTTATTAACCGTTATGGTAACAAACCTGTGGCCAAGTTTTAAGAAGGGAAAACGACAGGAAGACATAACCTTTTTTTAACACTGGTGGTAGAATTAGCTAATGACAGCAAAGGATTTGATGGTGTCGCCGAAACTCTGGGCTGGCGGGAGTAGCGAGGTGACTGTGGGTTACATGTATTTATACAGCTGGGACAGATGTTTGGCTAAGACCGGCTCCTTCTTCACTATCTGGGAAAGGATCTCTCTTTTTTACGCTTTCGTCTTTTTCCCTCTCCAGAGCTCTCGCTTACAACTGGCCTCTGCTTTGGCCTCTTCTTTGTTTCAAACACCAAAGCAGGTGAGATGATGAACAGAAAGAAACCAAGGAAGAACCCCAGGGTTAGATTTTCATTCTGCAGACGCCTTCGGAACGGATGGAAATTAAAAATCCAATCCTCCCTCCCCCCACCACCACCACCAAGCAGGATAAGAAGGAGTCTATTTGGGCGTTCCCCTTTCTTGTTTTGGCAGCCTCGCTTAGTTTTGCATATTTCCATCAGTACATTCAGGGTGCCCAATTCCTATAAATATACGAAGGATTTTTTTTTTATTTTTAAGTTTGCAATTTTATACAGTGTTCTTAGGAGAAGTGCTTTCGCAAATATTTTTTTCCTTAATAGAAGGTTGAGCAGCTTGCAATCTTAAGGCCAAATGAAGCCCGTAAACCTACTTTTTCAGTTTTACCTAGCATTAAAGGATAAAGAATTTCTCTCTCTCTCTCTCTCTCTCTCTCTCTCTCTCTCTCTCTCTCTCTCTCTCTCTCTCTCTCTCTCTCTCTCTCTCTCTCTCTCTCTCTCTCTCTTACACACACACACACACACACACACACACACACACACAGCTAGTATACAGTCTATCTCCTACTGTAAAATGAAATTTGTCTAGCAGGGAACACAGTGAAAGAAATGTCATAGTTAGTCCCTAAGCTTAATGACTGCCCCGTTTAGCAACTGTTCAAAGTTAAAACGGGCTGAAAAAGTAACTTTATTGGAACATCTCAATGGTTATGTATCAGGAACTTGGCCAGCAGGGGGTATTTATGGTCTTTGCAGCTGGCCTTCAACAAGCAGAGTCAATGGAGAAGCTAGCTGCGAAAACATATGTCGCAGCCATGCCATGTCCCACTTAACGCCAGTTGCTTAGCCATGGATTGCCATTCCATGGTGTTGGCTATCTTCAGCTTTGTAGCATTTGCAAATTTGATGAGTTCCCTTTCAATTCCCTCATCTAAGTCATTTGTGAAGATATTGAAGAGTACTGGCTCTAAGATGGAACTCTGTAGTACCTCACAAGAAGAAGAGGAAGAGGAGGAAGAGAAAAAGTAGGAGAAAGAGGAAGATGAGGAAGATGAGGAGGAGGAGGAGGAGGAAGAAGAAGACTCTCTCACTACTCAACTGAATTCAGCCACAAAGAGAGGCCAAGATACAGAAGGATCTGGACAGACTTGAACACTGGGTGCAATCTAACAAAATGAAATTCAGTGGTGAAAAAATGAAGGTTCTTCATTTAGGCAAGAAAAACCAAATGTACAGGTATAGTATAGGTCAGAGGTAGGCAACCTTGGCTCTTTTATGACTCGTGGACTTCAACTCCCAGAATTCCTGAGCCAGCATGGCTCAGCTTGGAAACCTCTCCCTTTCCCCTCAGCGTGGCTGGCTCAGGAATTCTGGGAGTTGAAGTCCACGAGTCATAAAAGAGCCAAGGTTGCCTACCCCTGGTATAGGTGGTACCTTGCTCAATAGTAGTAACTGTGAGAGGGATCTCGGAGTCCTAGTGGACAATCACTTAAATAGGAGCCACCTGTGTGCTGCAGCTGCCAAAAAAGCCAACACGGCTAGGCTGCATTAACAGAGGGATAGAATCAAGATCATGTGAAGTGTTAATACCACTTTACAATACCTTGGTAAGACCACACTTGGAATCCTGCATCCAGTTTTGGTCACCATGATGTAAAAAAGATGTTGAGACTCTAGAAAGAGTGCAGAGAAGGGCAACAAAGATGATCAGGGGACTGGAGGCTAAAACATATAAGGAACGGTTGCTGGAATTGGGTATGTCTAGTTTAATGAAAAGAAGGACTAGAGGTGACATGATAGCAGCGTTCCAATATCTCAGGGGCTGCCACAAAGAAGAGGGAGTCAAGCTACTCTCCAAAGCACCTGAAGGCAGGATAAGAAGCAATGGCTGGAGACCAATCAAGGAGAGAAGCAACCTAGAACTAAGGAGAAATTTCCTGACAGTTAGAACAATTAACCAGTGGAACAACCTGCCTCCAGAAGCTGTGACTGCTCCAACACTGGAAGTTTTTAAGAAGAGATTGGACAGCCATATGTCTGAAATGGTATAGGGCAGAGGTAGGCAACCCTGGCTCCTTTATGACTCGTGGACTTCAACTCCCAGAATTCCTGAGCCATCCATCACAAAAGAGCTAAGGTTGCCTACCCCTGGTATAGGGTTTCCTGCCTGAGCAGGGGGTTGGACTAGAAGACCTCCAAGGTCCCTTCCAACTCTTTGATGATGATGAGGAGGAGGAGGATGCATTTAAACAGGAAAGTATATCATTCTTCATTAACTAGAATGCCGATTTCCAAGAGATGATAACAAGGGAGAGATACAATCACATTTGAAATGTGGTGCTTAATCTAGTCAGGTTTTCTGCAGCCTGGTGCTCTCCAGTTGGGTTAAATTTCCCTAATTGGTGGAGATTATAGGAACTGGATTCAGTCCCCCGCAGGGCACCTATGCCTGCTTTAAAAAAAAGCATATGCCTGCTTTCTGTGGGAAAAAAAATCCATATCCAGCTGTCTATGGAGATTCTCATCATCCATTCAAAGGTGCTTTCCTCCCCCCCCCCCCACTTCCAAAGGCAACTGACTATCCACTTCTCATCCAAAAAACTTGAACAATTCTGGCAGGGAGGGAAGTAATCTAATCCTTCTATTCCCTCCCTGCCCATCATTCAGCCAGAACTGATGAAGCTTCTTAGATGAGAAGTTAAACTTCTTCTTCTTCTCAGGGAAAAAAAAACACTGTCCAAATCCAGATGTGCTTTAGAGAAGAAAGTGTTACTGTATTTGTGGTTTTGTGATCTTTTCTTCAAATGCAAAAGCTTCGCCAGATATTCTTTCTTTCTTTCTTTCTTTCTTTCTTTCTTTCTTTCTTTCTTTCTTTCTTTCTTTCTTTCTTTCTTTCTTTCTTTCTTTCTTTCTTCTTTCTTTCTTTCTTTCTTTCTTTCTTTCTTTCTTTCTTTCTTTCTCTTTCTTTCTTTCTTTCTTTCTTTCTTTCTTTCTTTCTTTCTTTCTTTCTTCCATATTTCAGCAATGCGCATACATGCAGATAGAAGATAATAACAGTTGATAAAACCTGATAAAAGGTTTTTGAGAAGAAATTGGATAGCCATTAGTCCTGAATGGTATAGGATCCCTTGCTTGGATGGGTGGGTTGGACTAGATGACCTCCAAGGACCCTTCCAACTGTTACTCTGTATTTTATCGTTAGCCTCATCATCAACCCAACCTCAGATTTTAAAAATCCAACTAAATGTTTATGATGCAACTGCACTGATCAGTGTTTCTCAACCTTGGAAACCTGAAGATGTGGAAACCAACTCCCAGAATTCTCCAGCCAGCATGCTGCCTGGGGAATTCTGGGAACTGAAGTCCACACACCTTCAAGATGCCAAGATTAAGAAACTGGCATAGATGCAAGGAATTCCTGTTTTATCCTGCTGATACATGTATCCAAAACTGCACTCTAACCCTAAATGTGGTTGCCACAAACCAGATCAAACCTGTTAGATAACACGGTTGCTTAGATGCTCTCAGGCATCTAAGAGCCTCTTGTGAGAAACAAAATACTGGATAAGGGCCACTTGGAACCAATTGCAAAAGATGTAGGTATAGAATAAATACTATAAAAAGCTTCTGAACTCAGAAATGTTTTTTTGAACAGTAGGTCTGCATGGAGTTTATGAAAGCTGTTCCTGTTACTTCTAAGCTGTTTGAATAAAGTAATTTAGGCCGGAAGTGGGTGGGCTTATCATCAAACAATGAATGTAAAAAGAAGAAAAAAAACATT
This sequence comes from Vipera berus, assembly GCF_964194415.1. Lineage (NCBI taxonomy): Eukaryota > Metazoa > Chordata > Lepidosauria > Squamata > Viperidae > Vipera > Vipera berus. The sequence continues at coordinate 9,015,871 of NC_138207.1, forward strand.
GCCCACCTAAATTAATTCACCCAATCTATCTAGTCTCCAGCCCCCTGGAATAAATTATCAACCCCCAATCACAATGCCTCAACTCTGAGAAATGAATGTGTCAAAATGATGTGTCACACAGAAGCAGTGGTTAGAAGCCAAGACTGATACACAAATATTGCTTCTTTGATGAGAATTCTCTTCTTAATAATAATTTATAATCTGCACCATCCTACTTCTATTTTCATATTGTTTTCATATAGAGTTGTCTGTAAATTAGGTTTGAAGATGTTTAAAATTCAATTTTCAAGTGCAATCATGAATGTGCTTACTTAGAAGCAGATCCTGTTGTATCTGAAAGGTATATGTACATACGATTAGATCCTAAGTCTCACTTGAAGTAAGCTTTTACAAGAGGAATATTGTAAAGTAAGACCACCCCTGGAATACTGCATCCAGTTTGGGTCAACACAATATTTAAAAAGGTGTTGAAACTCTGGAAAGAATGCAGAGATGAGCAACAAAGATAATTAGAGGGCTGGAGGCTAAAACATATGAAGAACGGTTGCATGAATTGGGCATGTCTAGTTTAATGAAAAGAAGGGCTGGGGGGGTGACATGATAGCAGTGTTCCAATATTTGAGGAGCTGCCACAAAGATGAGCGGGTCAAACTATTTTCAAAAACACCAAAACACAACAATGGATGGAAATTAACCAAGGAGAGTCCAACCTAGAACTAAGGAGAAGTTTTCTAACTGTTAGAGAATAGAGTAGAATATTCTTTATTGGCCAAGTGTGATTGGACAGACAAGGAATTTGTCTCTGGTGCATAAGCTCTCAGTGTACATCCAATCAACAAGTGATAAATCATGATCATAATCACAAAATACAATAATCATAAATCATACGATACAACACTCAGTGATAGTCATAGGATGCTAAATGATCAATCAACATAAATCATAATAGGAGACTAAATAAAGGCAATCAACATAAATCATGAGATACAAACAACAAAGTTATAGTTATTAGCTTGCCTGAAGAAGTTGTGGGTGATCCATCACTGGAGGCTTTTAAAAAGAGACTGAACAACCATTTGTCTGAAATGATACAGCCTCTGCTTGAAGATATCTAGATATCAAGGACAGAAGCAACCTGGAATTAAGGAGGAACTTCCTAACAGTGAGGACAATTAACCAATGGAACAGCCTTCCTTCAGAAATTGTGGGCGCTCCATCACTGGGGTTTTTTAAGAAGAGACTAGACAATCACTTGTCTGAAATAATATAGGTTCTCCTGCTCAAGCAGGGGGCTGAACTAGAACAGGGCTTTTCAACCAGTGGTACGGGTACCACCTGTGGTACATTGGCACCTGGCAGGTGGTATGCAGCCATCCTAGAAAAGTGGTAGTGGGGGAGGGGAATGAGCTGAACCGGTGGCAGCACTGCACAAACCTGAGCAAGAGACGGCTGGAGCTGCAGGGCTGTCAGGGCTCAGTGGAAGCACCAGGATCAGCTCCAGGCTCCAGCTGGAGCTCAGCGCTGATCCTGGCGCTTCTGCTGAGCCCAGAAGAAGCACCGATCAGCTGGAATCTTGCAGCATCTCCAGGGTCTTCTGATTTACATTCAGATGCTTGGCAACTGATTCATATTTATGACGGTCACAGTGTTCCAAGGTCATGTGAAGTGATCAAAGCCTGATGCAACCACCCAGCAGATGGGGAGGGATAAAAACCAAACGCCCCCCACCCCACCCCCACTGCCAATCCTCAACAGAAATGCTCACAACAATGAAAACCTCGGACAGGAGGAAGAGCGCCACCGGGCGGGCAGGCAGGTGTCTTGCTCAGCTATGGCTTGGGGGGCACTTTTTTCAGTGCCATTGTAACTTCAAACAATCACCAAGCGAACTGTTGTAAGTCGAGGACTACCTGTACTTCCTTACTTTTTTCCTTTTTTTTTTTTGGTCATCAAGTTTTTGACACCTTGCTAGGAGACTGGTGATACTCAGATGTTGCCATATCCTAAAAGTGGTACAATGGGTGAAAAGGTTGAAAAGCCCTGGACTAGAAGACCTCCAAGGTCCCTTCCAGCTGTATTATGATTCTGATCTACGTCTCCAGTTGCAAGTATGGAACAGAGTAAGTATTTCTCCTTCTCCTTCTTCTCCTTCTCCTTCTCCTCCTCCTTCCTAAAGTTGCTAAAGTTGCTGGACTACAAATCTCATAAGCAGAGTAAAGAATTTTCATTCTCCTACTCCCTCTCTCTTTCTTTAGCTGCAATTTTCTGGGCAAATAGCACAAATTAAGGAGTCACTTTATGGGTCTAAGACAACTTGGCATGGCCAACTCACCAGGGGACAACTCACTGCAGGACAAGAGTTACATTAATATCAAAGAAATGGAGAAATAGAATCATTAAAGAAAGAATGCAAAAGGAAGGGCAGAATGAAATGTGAATGACAAAAATTAAAATATTTTTTTAAAAAATTATTTTAAATACTTAAACTGAACTGTTGAACTATCCCGCAGCAAGTTGGCTGCGCCGAGTTAGCCATGCCGAGTTGGCCGCACCGAGTTGGCCACACCAAGTCATCCCATTCTGACGTGTATATGGTCATATCTTGTGAATCTTCCATCATGAGCAATTGCTTGAAAGAAGTAGCGAACCAGGCTTGCTTTACAATGCTGCCCCTTCTTTGTAGGCCAGGGATCTTCAAACTTGGCAACTTTAAGACTTGTGGACTTAAAGTTGCCAAGTTTGAAGACCCATGATCTAGGCCTTGCATTTCCAAGGTCTACAGCAGACTTCTAGTGACATCACCAGGCCTCAAAGAAAACAAAGCCGTTGCACCAAACAGGAAAGCCTTGCAAGAGAGGGCAAAGCCAAGCCCAGACAGACAATGAATGGCCAGCTGGCTTCTCTGCTCCCTTATCCATCCCCATTGCAGCAAGTGGTGTGCCGGATCTGGATTAACTCTGGCAGCTGGTCTAGAAGTAGAGAAAAGAGAAGCCGGGCACGAGGCCTTGATGGCGATAAATCATTGGCGGCATGTGGGTCCCACAGCTCTGGCTTGGCAAGAGTGAAGATTAATGGGAAGTTCCTTTAACCCAGCTAGCCCTTAAGTAGCCGTGAAGCCGAGGCGATGGCACCGGTGGGAACACCAAGCTTTGTGGGTGGCTGCTTGTGAAATCAGCCTGGCTGCTGATCATTCACATTTGTGGGTTCATGAGAAAGGCCTGCCTGGGGAACTGATTGTTCCCGAACCAGTAAAGAGCGGTGAACTAAGCTGCTACTTTCCTTATGCCAAGGGCATTTTTCATAATGAAAGGCAAGGGTGTGTGGTCGTGCTTCACGGTGAATCCCACGCCAAGAGCTTGCTGGGGTGGCACCAGCCTGCTGGCTCAGACACATCGCCAGCCTGTTACAGAGACAAACGGAGGCATCCAACAGTTTGGCAGAGAGCTTCCAAGGGATCATCTGGTGCCTCTGGTGTCGATCGTTTTTCCATCCTTTTGCAAAGTGATAAGAGAAACTGGCTCCTCTAGGACAACGTATCCCCGTCCAAGTCCATATCTGCCCACTGCCTAATCTGGCTCAGGGACAGTGGTGGGATTCAGCCGCTTTGCATAGGTTCGGTAGAACCGGTAGCTAAATTTTGTTGAGTTCGGAGAACCGGCTGAACCCATGCTGCTTCTGGAAGTCTGTTCTAGGCCTCAGAGGCCTGGAGGAGGTCTGAAGCGCATTGATGTCACTTCCAGAAATCCGTTCTAGACCTGGTGGAGGTCTCTCAGGCCTAGAACGGCCCAGCGGACGTGCATTGATGTCACTTCTGGAAGTCTGTTCTAAGCCTCGGAGCCCCAGGCCTGCATCCATGCAGAGAACCAGATGTTAAGATATTTGAATCCCACCACTGCTCAGGGGGTCAGATGTTCCAAAACCTGTGCCTTTTACCAGTGTTTCTCTACCGTGCCAACTTTACCTTCTATGGACTTCAACTCCCAGAATTCCCCAGGCAGCTTCCTACCTCAGGAATTCTGGGAGTTGAAGTCCATGCATACAGGTAATCCTCGACTTCAGGGCCACAATTGAGCCCAAAATTTCTGTTGCTAAGTGAAACAGTGTGAGTTTTGCCTCATTTTATGACAATTTTTGCCACAGTTGTTAAGTGAAACATTGCAGTTGTTAAGTTGTGAAGTGAATCTGGCTTCCTCATTGACTTTAATTGTCAGGAATTTGCATCTAGGACCACAGGACACTGCAACCCCAGGACATTGCCAGCAAACTTACTTGGCACATAGATTTATTTGTTTATTTAAAACATTTATGTAGCCACCCATCTTATTTCAAACTTTATTTTCAAAGGTCCAATTCCTGAAAGTAGAGACATTATCTAAACAAAAATCTACGTTTCTTGCAAATAAAAGTAATACAGTAACAATAATAATAACTTAAATATACATCTTCTTGCTATTAATCTCTTATTTTTTTCATTTTTCTTATTTTTATTTTTCTCTACAATGGATATTTATTATTTAGATTCTTTATCTAAATATCTCAAGGATTCATGGTAAGTTGCAATCATAAAGTCTCTTAGTTGGACCAGAAGACAATACTAAAACAAGAGGTGCTGAACCTAAGGAAAATACAGCCAAAATTTACCTCATGACATTTCTGTTACACCAGTTCAAAAATCCCCAAAATATGTATGCTTTCTGGATTTTCCGATCAATTCACCAGATAACATGTTACAAAGAACATAATCAAAGGCTGCAATTATAGAAAACATGGGAATTTGGCTCAGATATATATATATATATATATTTCTCTCATTCAAAGCGCGAGGAAAAAAAAATCCATGCTTTGGCTGCATCTTTTAATCTCTTACCTTCCTCCTCCTTTCCCCCCCCCCGTCATTCATATGTATGTGTATATTCATTTTTTAAATAGAGTAATTACATGATGTCATTATCAAATTGTATAATCCTAGGCTGTTTTTCATGCTGCATAAAACCTGTTCTTTTTGAAAAGAACTCTGGTACAATTTCCAGAGGGGGAAAAATTGCTTTCAGATCTCTTTTTCTCACTATTTACATCAGAAAGCTTTCAGTACTGTATATGTAGCGACATATTGGAGCTTAACTCTTTTGCTGCAGAACTACTCTGGCCTAACTGCACTTTTGCCTCTGGATTTTACCAGCGTAGGACCTCTAAGAGGGTGAAAAACAACTATATTTTTTTCCTAAAGGCGCTTTTCCCAAAAGGCAACTGGACTTTGTGTACAAGAAATTACAGAAAACAAGGTCCAGTTGGCTTTTGGGGGGAAAAAAACACCTTTGGAACAACTATGACATGGATGACTGAGAATCTCCATAGAGATATATTTTTCCTAGGAATTCTTTCAATTTAATGAAGGAGAATTTGCTTTAGAAAGCACAGATAGTCCTCAACGTAAGACCACAACTGAGCCCAAATTTTCTGTTGCTAAATGAGACAGTGTTTAAGTCAGTTTTGCCCCATTGGATGACCTTTCTTGTCACAGTTGTTAAGTGAATCGCTCCACTTGTTAAATTAGTAACACGATTGTTAAGTGAATCTGGCTTCCCAATTGATTTTGCTTATCAGAAGGTTGCAAAAGGTGATCACATGACCCCAGGACGCTGCAACCCTCATAAATATGACCCAGTGGCCAAGCATCCAAATTCTGATCACGTGACCATGGGGATGCTGCAACAGTCATAAGTGTGAAAAATGGTCATGTCACTTTTTTTTAGTGCCATTGTAACTGGATTGTCTTGAGGGACGACAGGAGACAGCAGGCACGGTCAAACAACGCGTTTATTGGGCAGAGGTCCCGGGCGAACTCACTGCCAGGAATCTCTCGTATTTATAGTAAACAGGGTCAACAACAATAACAATCAAGAACCAATAAACAAGCAAGAATCTCCCGCCAGACTAGGACGCCCAATAAGAAGGAGACCGGCAAAAGGTAGGCGCGGCTGAACGGCTGTTGCCGGGGCCAGCTGGCAGCTTTTGACAGCTCCGGCAGAGCTGCGCATGCGCGGCTCTCTGGCGTTTGACAGCTGTCAGTGCACTGCGCATGCGCGGCAGTTTGACAGCTGTCGGAGCCGGCCGGTTTGACAGCTGTCAGTGTACTGCGCATGCGCGGCAGTTTGACAGCTGTCAGAATCGGCCGCTAGCCGCGTGTGTGTGAGGGGATTGCCGCGGCAGCCTTTTGACGGCTGTCAACGGCTGCCGGGGATCCCTTATGGATGTGAGGGGCTGTTTATGACAGAATATGTAACAGTAACGTTGAATATTAAGGGACGCGGTGGCTCAGTGGATTAGGACGCTGAGCTTGTCGAACAGATGGTCGGCAGTTTGGCGGGTCAAATCCCGAGTGCCGCATAACAGAGTGAGCGCCTGTTACTCGTCCCAGCTTTTGCCAACCTAGCAGTTCGAAAGCACGTAAAAAATGCAAGTAGAAAAATAGGGACCACTATGGTGGGAAGTTAACGGCGTTCCGTGCGCCTTTGGCATCTAGTCATGCCGGCCACATGACCACGGAGACGTCCTCAGACAAGCGCTGGCTCTTCGGCTTTGAAACGGAGATGAGCACCGCCCCCTAGAGTTGGAAACGACTAGCACGCATGTGCGGGGGAACCTTTACCTTTAACTTTGAATAGTCACTAAACAAATTGTTATAAATCAAGGACTACCTGTACTTCAAGGAGAATTTAGCAGATAGTTTTATGCAGTGCTTTTTTGTAAAAAAAAAAAAGTGCTGGAACTCACACACATCATACAAACTGCCTTGCCAGCCCTACACGTTTCCATCAAAAAAACGTGCCAGAACTCTGTTCTGGGCATTCTATGACAAAAAAAGCCCTGGTTTTATGAAACATAATGTCCTTGTACTTATAGTGCTGAGGCAGTGAAGAGGTTATGTGAGAAAGCCCTAACTAGTATTGTACTATCCTTTCAAATAATATGCAATTTTCCTGTTTTTCTACAATTCAGCTAATTCCCAAAGAAGACCTCAGGCAACTCCTCCTGTAAGCCTTTTTGAGTAATCCTTAGGAATTGTTGCCAATATTTTGCTTCCCTTTGGCTAAATTATCCCATCACTGGCTTTGCCAGCAGATTTGGTGGACTATGTTAAAAGGACATCAGTGCAAAACTTTAGAAATTGTCTCACCTGCTAATGGGGCCATTTCGATTAAGAGGGGATTTTAACCAAGGAACTTACACAGAGAGGGAGAGATAAAACTGCACTCTTTTATCTCCACTTGCCATTCTTGCCGGGCTGTTGAAGGTAGCAATTGAGGGCAGAAGTTGACCAAATCTTATGAAGCCGCCAAGATAACAAGGGGCTGTCACAGAGAAGAGGGGATTGTCTTATTTGCCAAAGTACCAGAGGACAGGATAAGAAGTAATGGATGGAAGCTTGTTAAAGAGAGATCCAGCCTAGGAGAAGAAATTTTCTGATAGTGGGAACAATTAATTAATGCAAGAGCTTGCCTCCCAAACTTGTGAGTGCTCCATCATTAAAAGTTTTCAGAAACAGACTGGGCAATCATTTGACTGGCATGATATAAGGCAGGGGTCTTCAAACTTTGCAACTTTAAGACTTGTGGATTTCAACTTTTAGAGTTCCTCAGCCAGCCCTGGGGGCTGGCTGAGGAATTCTGGGAGTTGAAGTCCACAAGTCTTAAAGTTGAAAAGTTTGAAGACCCCTGATATAAAGCCTCTTGCCTTGAGCAGGGGGTTGGGCTAGAAAACCTCCAAGATCCCTTCCAGCCCCATGATTCTATGTTCTATGGAAAGATGTAGATTTGGATGTTGTATATGAAGTCAGTAGAAGGCAGTTGACCATAACAAAGAGCTTAGAGAACTTGGAAGCCCTTATGATTAGGTCAAATCATGGGCCACCAATGCTGGCACAGATCAGAGGTAAAAGGCTTGTGTTGTGTGTTCCTCTATCAATGAGTCTACAAGCTTACATTGATCATATTGGATCAGCTATGTCAATAAATTGACTGAGTATACAGCAGCTTCCTTAAGACCCAGAAGCCCAAAGACAAGAATCCCTTTGTTAAAAAGATAAACGGACAAACCCCAGATATAGGCCAGATGGCACTTCCTTCAGATCTTGGCTAATCTTTACAATGCCCAGCTGGACTGTAGGATCCACGGGAACAATTTGTCCAGCTGTCTCAGGCAGAGTCAGACAAACTCTTCTGGGATGCAGAATCAGCTGTTTCAACCATTTCAAAAGCCACTGACATATTTCAGGGAAAAGGCAAAACTCTTAGAGCAGGACAGAGGATCAGAACGGGCACCCTGTTTGGTAACTTAAGAAATTTAAAATGGTTTCCTCCATTAAAATGGCTTCTTCCTTTGCCACTGACGGGGTGGGAGGGGGGGGAGTCACCATTATAGTGTGTGACTTTGCTAAAGGTAAAGGTAAAGTTTTCCCCGCACATGCGTGCTAGTCATTTCCGACTCTAGGGGCCGGTGCTCATCTCCGTTTCAAAGCCGAAGAGCCAGCGTTTGTCTGAGGACATCTTCGTGGTCATGTGGCCAGCATGACTAGATGCCAAAGGCGCACGGAGCGCTGTTACCTTCCCACCGTAGTGGTCCCTATTTTTCTACTTGCATTTTTACATGCTTTCGAACTGCTAGGTTGGCAGAAGCTGGGACGAGTAACAGGCGCTCAATCTGCTATGCGGCACTCGGGATTTGACCCGCCAAACTGCCGATCTTCTGATCGACAAGCTCAGCATCCTAACCCACTGAGCCATATTGTCTAAGAGAAACCTATCAAGAGTAAACAGCTCGTTTCTCCCATGGTTCATTATATTTAAGAGGTATTGTGATCAATATTGTCTCAAGGATGGTTGTCATGTAGTCATTCCAGCCAGTGCTCAAAAGATCTGTAGTGATTTCTTTTAAAGTCCTGGAGATTGACATATTGATGGTCTGTTTTTTACTACAGTGGGAAGGTAACAGTGTTCCGTGTGCCTTTGGCGTCTAGTCATGCTGGCCACATGACCATGGAGACGTCCTCGGACAAGCGCTGGCTCTTCGGCTTTGAAATGGAGATGAGCACCGGCCCCTAGAGTTGGAAATGACTAGCACGCATGTGCAGGGGAACCTTTACCTTTACCTTTTATAGGAGGGGGGAAGGAAGGAAGGGAAGGAGGGAGGGAGGGAGGGAGGGAGGGAAGGAAGGAAGGAAGGAAGGAAGGAAGGAAGGAAGGAAGGAAGGAAGGAAGGAAGGAAGGAAGGATCTACTTTTTTATCATGAATTGTGTCTCTATTAAGTCAAATTTGTTAGAAGTTCCCATCCTTATCTTTTTGGGACATTTATATAAATACATGCACAGAAATTCATCAAAAGGTTTCAGAAAACCAATCAATGAGATGCTTTTAAGATTCTCTAGATGCTTAAGAGTCTTTCAAGAAATACACATTTGCAAATCACTAAGAATTACCCTTGAATATTTCTCCGTCTGTCTCACACACAGAGATAACTGCATCACTGAGGATAATCACTTGAATCAGAAGGATGTGCATGGGGGAAAAAAGGTGCTTAGTCTTTTTAAGATTACTATGTGGAAAAAAGGAGAACAAATATGAATAATGTTTAGATTAGTGCTCTGAAGATAACGTGTTGTATATACACATAAGCACACTGGAAGGTTTGTTTTTTTCCTGTTGTGGTTAAAAAAAAGAATAAAGAGGAATCTTTATTGTTATAGACTGCTGAATATTGTTATTGTTTGAACCTTTGTAACATGAAAAAAGTCATAATGGAAGTGTAAAGAAATGTTTAAAAAAGAGAGAATTCTTCCAGTACAATGCAAAAAAGAAAAGAAAGGAAAAGAAGGGGAGGGGGAGGGACGGTGTTGAGAAATCCTTTGATAACAGAAGAAATAAAATGATAATAACATTTAAACAATGAGTCGCTGTCCAAAAAAGTTTTCAGTGCTTCTCAGACCTGGAGCTATACAAAGTGTTAAATGGATAATAATAATAATAATAATAATAATAATAATAATAATAATAATAATAATAATAATAATAATAATAATAATAATAATAATAATAATAATAATAATAATAATAATAATAATAAAGTTGGAAGGGACCTTGGAGGTCATCTAGTCCAACCCCCTGCTCAGGCAGGAAACCTTATACCATTTCAGGCATATGGATGTCCAGTCTCTTCTTAAAAACTTCCAGTGTTGGATCATTCACCACTTCTGGAGGCAGGTTGTTCCACTGGTTAATTGTTCTAACTGTCAGGAAGTTTCTCCTTAGTTCTAGGTTGCTTCTCTCCTTGACTAGTTTCCATCCGTTGCTTCTTCTCCTGCTTTCACGTGCTATGGAGAATAGCTTGGCTCCCTCTTCTTTGTGGCAGCCCCTGAGATATTGGGACACTGCTATCATGTAACCCCTCACCCTTCTCTTCATTAAACTACACATACCCAATTCCAGCAACCGTTCCCTATCTGTTTTAGCCTCCAGTCCCCCAATCATCTTTGTTGCTCTTCTCTGTACCCTTTCTAGAGTCTCGACATCTTTTTTACATCGTGGTGACCAAAACTGGATGCAGTATTCCAAGTGTGGCCTTACCAAGGCATTGTAAAGTGGTATTAATACTTCACGTGATCTTGATTCTATTCCTCTGTTAATGCAGCCTAGCACTGTGTTGGCTTTTTTGGCAGCTGCAGCACACTGCTGGCTCATATTGAAGTGATTGTCTACTAGGACTCCGAGATCCCTCTCACAGTTACTACTATTGAGCAAGGTACCACCTATACTATACCTGTGCATTTGATTTTTCCTGCCTAAGTGTAGAACCTTGCTTTTTTCACCATTGAATTTCATTTTGTTAGATAGCGCCCAGTGTTCGAGTCTGTCCAGATCCTTCTGTATCTTAAGCCTGTCTTCTGGAGTGTTGGCTATTCCTTTAATAAAAAACGTCCATCAGTTTCTGATTTGGACCAAACTGTGGACAAAAAGACATTCAGATTTTTTTCCCCTGCTGCCTACTAGCTTGTTAAAGGGGAGAAAAGAGAACAAAGGGAGAATACCCCAGATTTTTCACACTGTAGTACAAATAGCTGTGAATTAGAGGGGGTGTGCTCACACATATCTGTTCCGTCTCCAAGGCTTTTTGCCTTATTTTTGTTGTTGTTATTATTTTTGTTGCTGCTGCCGCATTTAAGCATGGAATGTAGCACAGAAGGCTAAATTCATCAGGACAGTTTCAGCCATTCAGACATTTAACAATATCTATTTTACTGGAGTCCCTAACGTAGCACTGCTGTGTTGTAAATTATGTCTCTTGACATCCACAACACTTTCATTTTCTTTCTAATTAAGGGGGGGGGGGGAAGATGACGGCTTGTTTTTCTTATTTATTTGTGTAGCCCATGACCTTTTTTTTTAAGTGCATACAAAAGACGTTAGGTGGTATAAATTCACATAGAACCAAAGGAGGATATTATTTATTATTTATGAGTAAATAATAAAATAATGATAAGGAATCAAGTAAGAACTGACATTAAAAAGCTGCCGTGTTAGTCCTCTAAATGTTGTCTTGAGGATTCAGACTGGAGTTAATTTAAGGCTTCAGATGGCAACTGAAGTATCTGCTAGTGGTGTTTGCCAGCCTCAGCAACTTTAAGATGTGTGGACTTCAACCCCCAGAATTCCCCAGCCAGCTGGCTGGGGAATTCTGGGAGTTGAAGTCCGCACATCTTAAAGTTGCTGAGGTTGAGAAACACTGTGCTAGTTAGGCCTGAACAAATTCAGTGAAGCCATTGCATCTAGTAAGGACTCAGTGCAATAACGTAAATCACAATCCTCACACAATGGGCATTGATTAATGAGAAAAAAAGGAAAAAAACTGGAGAGCTGTTATGTGGCAAAAGAAAGGATGGCTGCCATCTCAGGCAAATAAAACGTCTAGCAACTGCGGCTGAGTGCTTCATCTTCAAACCATCTAAGAAAGGAGTGGAAGAATTTGGGTTCGTATCAAAACCTGTGCCATGTCAAAAAACCTATCTTGTGACGTGATGAAGATGAGGATGAATTCCCATTCCACTTGATGAAAGGCAATTTGGTGGGAGGGTTTTCTTCCCCCAGAGGAAATGGGGGCTGTGTATCTAGGTTGCAAAGAAGTGCTCGTGAATATCCTATTTTTCAGAGCACAATCCTACAATTGGCAGACTTAGGTTGAATCCCAAGAGGAGGCATTGACAGGAAATTTCTTTCCCTCGGGTTTCTCCAGATTGGGTGCTGTGAGCATGGTGAAGACATCAGAGTTCTGCAATTAGAACAATCAGAAAAGATTACCCTCAACCTTCATTGTCTCCATTCTGTTAAAACAATCTAGGGAGTACAAAAAAACCCCTCCAACTTCTGGAGTAATTTGAATGAAATTCTCCAGCCCTCTGAGAATAAGGAACTCAAGTCAAAGATTTTGGCTCAATGCAGCTAATCCTCAACTTACAACAGTTTAGAATAGAATAGAATAGAAGAATAGAATAGAATAGAATAGAATAGAATAGAATAGAATAGAATAGAATAGAATAGAATAGAGTAGAGTAGAGTAGAGTAGAGTAGAGTAGAGTAGAGTAGAGTAGAGTAGAGTAGAGTAGAGTAGAGTAGAGTAGAGTAGAGTAGGGTAGGGTAGGGTAGGGTAGGGTAGGGTAGGGTAGGGTAGGGTAGGGTACGGAAGGATAGGGTAGGGTAGCACAGTACAGCACAGAATAGGACAGACTAGAATAGAGCAGAGCAGAACAGAACAGAACAGAATAGAATAGAACAGAGCAGAATAGGACAGGTTAGGATAGGATAGGATAACAGAACAGAACAGAATAGAATATAGAACAGAACAGAATAGAATAGAACAGAATAGAATAGGACAGGGGTCAGCAACCTGAAACAGTGAAAGAGCCACTCGGAACCGGTTCCCCCACAAAAGGAAAAACTGGGAGCTGCAAAAAATGTGTGCGCATGCACGTACATGCGCGCATGCGCAGAACAGGGTTTGGCTGAAGAGTGGAGCCAAGGCGAGATATGCACCTACCGTGCATATTTGAATTGATTGGTTGAACTTTTTTAGTCCCACTTTTTTCTTTTTTTTTGGACTGCACATGGCAGAGGACTGGGAGCCGCAGGTTGCAGACCTGTGGAATAGGAGTTAGAAGGGACTTTGGAGGTTTTCTAGTCCAACCCCCTGCTTAGGCAAGAAACCCTATACCACTGATGGAGAACCTTTTACAGACCGAGTGCCCAAAGTGCAACCCAAAGCCCACTTATGTATCGTCAGGTCCTGGGGGGGCATGGCCCACTGGGTGGGTGTGGCTCATTGGGTTGGTGTGGCCAATTGGGTGTGCGTGGCTGTGGTGGTAACGGCACACTGGGTGGGACTAAAAAGTTCAATCAATTCCAAATTTACGAGATCTTTTATTTTCCCGCAAGAAGTTGAAATTGATTGATTGATTAAACCTTTTTTTCCCCCACACAGCAGTGGAGGCCTAAAGCGAAAAGGTTTTATAAAACCCAGCTTAAGGCCTAGGACTGGGGCGATGGCGCACATGCCCACAGAGAGGGCTCTGCATGCCACCTGTGCACGCATGCCGTAGGTTAGCCACAACGGCCCTATACCATTTCGGACATTTGTGATTGTTCAGAGTTAAAATGCCCCTGAAAAAAGTGACATATAACCATTTTCACCCTTACGACTGTTGCTTGGCAACTGACTTAGATTTACGGTATGACAATCGCAATGCCCCGGAGTCATGTGATCACCTTTTGCAACCTTCTGACAAGCAAAATCAATGGGAAAGCCAGATTCACTTAATAATCATGTTCCTAACTTAAAAACTTCAGTGATTCACTTAACAACAGTGACAAAAGAAGATCGTAAAATGGGGCAAAATGCACTTAACAACTGTCACACTTAGCAACAGAAGTGTTGGGCTCGATAATGGTCATACCTGTAGTAAGCCAAGTGTACAAGTTATGTTGTAAAGGTAGTTTTTGACTTACGGTCCCAATCGGGACTGGACCTTCTGTCACTAAGCAAGGCAGATGTTAGGTGAGTCAGGCTCAATTCGGCAAACTTTTTTGCCATGGTTATTAACCATTATCACAGCAGTAGAAGAGTAAATCATATGGTTGTTAAGCAAATCCATCTTTCCCCGTTGACTTTGCTTGTCAGAAGATCCATGGGAACGTTGTAAAGGGCGATCACATGACCCTGGGATGCTGAAATTGTCATAAAAACATGCCAGTTGTCAAGCACCCAGATTTTGATCACATGACTGTGGGGACACTGCAAGAGTCAAAAGGTCTAAGTCCAGTCGTATGACCCTGTTTTCACACTGTTGTAACATTGAATGGTTGCTAAATGAATGGTTTTAAGTTGAGAGGTGCCTCTAAGTGGGACAGAAAGAGACATCTTTATTGCTATAAATCTGTTCAAGATGATTGCTCTTCTTTTTCCTTCTCCTTCTCCTTCTTCCTAGTGTTATTCCCGCACTATGGTAGGAATTTCCATTTGAAAACTCCCTTTTTACGACTCCCGGTATTGGTCCATGGACCGGGGGTTGAGGACCCCTGCTCTCTTCCCTTAATTCAAGGTAGAGTCAGAACAACTGCATGGAGCTGATCATTTACTGGCTGGATGCCCTTCCTGACTCCACGTGGGGTTCACAGCAGGGGTTTTTTTTGCGCCCTAGGAGAGAAATAACCGCTGCTACCTAGGATTGAACTCTCAACCTTCTGTGTGGGAGGTGAGCATCTTCACTGCTAGGCCATTATGCCAGTCTTCAAGACGATTGTGCTTTGTCAGGGGTAGGCAACCTTGGCTCTTTTATGACTTGTGGACTTCAACTCCCAGAATTCCTGAGCCAGCCATGCTGAGGGAAAAGCGAGAGGTTTCCAAGCTGAGCCATGCTGGCTCAGGAATTCTGGGAATTGAAGTCCACGAGTCATAAAAGAGCCAAGGTTTATTTATTTTTATTTATTTATTTATTTGTTTTATATACCGCCCTTCTCCCGGGGGACTCAGGGCGGTGTACAGAGCAAAGTAAGTATACAATAAAGCAATAATAAAATCATAAACCCCAAATCTATCAGGCCAGGCCGGCTTGCTGGAATAGATAGGTTTTTAAGTCACGCCGGAAGGTGCGAAGGTCAGGGGCCATCCGGATTTCGGCTGGCAAGCAGTTCCAAAGGGTTGGCACACCCACCGAGAATGCTCTCCCCCTGGGGGTCACCAGCCGGCATTCTCTGACCAGTGGCACCCTGAGGTTGCCTACCCCTGTGCTATGTTATACATATCCTATCTCTCTTTCATGCACACATACACCCAGAGACACACATCCCACAAGACTTCATTAGGCAGGCGTGAATCCTGACATTTAATAAAGTGTCCATTGGCGAACGGAAATATTAATGGAGCACAGTAATTGAAAAATCATATGATTCCTCCAATTGTGTCTGCTTCTTTAATGTTATTACAGTCATTAGACATGCACATAATACAATCGGTAGTTAACAGGAATATAAATAGCTTTAAATTAATTGAAGGAAGAGAGGCTTCCCCCCTCCCCCCTCTTGTGAGCGGTTGCTCTCAGTTGCTCAGCTGCTACAATTGTGCCACTTTCTACAATCAACTGGACTTGTAAGGGCACAAACCTTGTCCCTATGGGTATCACCCTAATAGAATAGAATAACAGAGTGGGAAGGGACTTTGGAGGTCTTCTAGTCCAACCCCCTGCTCAGGCAGGAATCCCTATACCATTTCAGACAAATGGTTGTCCAGTCTCTTCTTTAAAATTTCCAGTGTTGGAGCATTCACAGCTTCTGGAGGCAGGTTGTTCCACTGATTGATTGTTTTAACTGTCAGGAAATTTCTCCTTAGTTGTAGGTTGCTTCTCTCCTTGATTAGTTTCCATCTGTTGCTTCTTATCCTGCCTTCAGGTGCTTTGGAGAGTAGCTTGACTCCCTCTTCTTTGTGGCAGCCCCTGAGATATTGGAAGACTGCTATCATGTCACCTCTGGTCCTTCTCTTCATTAAACTAGACATGCCCAATTCCAGCAACCGTTCCTTGTATCTTTTAGCCTCTAGTCCCATCACCTTTGTTGCTCTTCTCTGCACTCTTTCCAGAGTCTCAACATATTTTTTATACCGTGGTGATCAAAACTCGATGCACAACAAGGTTGAGATGTTAATGCAATTAGGATGTTCTTTTAAAAAAAATGATGCCAATGAGAATGTTTTCTTACATGGGAGAACAAAATGGGGATTTGGGGCACATCAGAAGGTCGGCAGTTTGGCGGGTCAAATCCCGAGTGCCGTGTAACAGAGTGAGCGCCTGTTACTCGTCCCAGCTTCTGCCAACCTAGCAGTTCGAAAGCACGTAAAAATGCAAGTAGAAAAATAGGGACTACTACGGTGGGAAGGTAACAGCGTTCCATGCGCCTTTGGCATCTAGTCATGCCGGCCACATGACCACGGAGACGTCCTCGGACAAGTGCTGGCTCTTCGGCTTTGAAACAGAGATGAGCACCAGCCCCTAGAGTCAGAAACGACTAGCACGCATGTGCGGGGGAACCTTTACCTTTACCTAAGATACATTACCAGACCCTGAATTATTTTAAAAAATTCTTTGATGTGGCTGTAAGACACATTGCTAATATAATATGCAGTTATGCCCTAATGTTGCCTTTTGGAGAAACGTATCCCCAAATCAGGTGAGAAATCCTGACCAGAAAGCTTTTTCTAAAAAAAATAATAATAATAACAGAATATTTACTGAACTTGAATAAAATGACATTTTCATTCTTTTCGTTTTACAGTCCGTGATAATTTTTTAAACCTGCAGCTTTATTTGGAACAGGTGGGTGCACTTATGGGAGTTTTGCTCCTATATGAGAAAATTGTTAAGCATTCATTTCATTTTCACTTTTCACTCTAAAAGAACTTTTTCCTCTTGCCTTTCTTTTTTCCTATGAGTCCAGTCTTTTCCTCATTAATTCATCTCCAGGAATAATCAGTTGCCCATTCAATAATTAATCCATCTCCATCTGCCCAGCAGTTAGTGCAAAGTCATCATGTCTCAGTCTGTACGGTTTCACTCAGTCTTTTTCAGCCTTAGCAACTTTAAGGTAGAGTATGTGGGCTTCAACCAGTAGCCCAAAGAATCACTAACTCAGACAAACAATGAAACAGTAAATAGCGCTCTGATCAAGGAGCCAGCAAGAGCACCTCTACCAACACCCACAGGGGAAGCCACTTATATATAAACAGAGAGCAAATCCTTTCTCCCTTCTAGCACTGATGACGTTACCTAGGTGGGTAAGGAAACATCTGCAAGAAAACAACCAAACTCAGAGAATACCAAGGATCCCACATCTTTCTCTCCCTCTCTCTTTCCATCTATGTTTTATCTTTCTGTCTGTCTCTTTTATGTATCATCTTGATCCTCTCTCTCTCTCTCTCTCTCTCTCTCTCTCTCTCTCTCTCTCTCTCTCTCTCTCTCTCTCTCTCTCTCTCTCTCTCTCTCTCTCTCTCTCTCTCCATATCTCTCATCTATCTGTCTGTCTGTCTGTCTGTCTGTCTGTCTGTCTGTCTGTCTGTCTGTCTGTCTGTCTATCTATCTTCCATCCATCCATCCATCCATCTTTTATGTATCATTTCGATTCTCATGAATGAAGGCAAATATACATGTCCCAGAATAACGATGCAAGATTGAATTAGGATCGGTCACCAGCAAAGTAAATCTCTGATCCTGGTGACTGACTCAAATTTGATTTCACATCTCAATTCTATCTATCTATCTATCTATCTATCTATCTATCTATCTATCTATCTATCTATCTATCTATCTATCTATCCATCCATCCATCATCTATCTCTTTTATATATCGATTCTGTCTGCCTATCTCTCTCTCTCTATGTATCTATCATCCATCATCTATCTCTTTTATGTATCATCTCAATTCTGTCTATCTCTCTCATTTATCCATCCATCATCTATTTATATCGATTCTGTCTGTCTGTCTATCTATCTATCTATCTATCTATCTATCTATCTATCTATCTATCTATCTATCTGTCATCTATCTGTTAATTACCTTTCTCATTTATTTATTATTTACCTTTATCATTCCCTTTCTCATTTATTTGTCATTCTGGTCTCCAATTTTATACAAAATGAAAGGTGACAGTGAAAAAAATTATGGAAAACATGCAGAGACCATGTCTTCTTGAAGTCTTTCCCACCCCTTTATCAGAGGTGACTACAGGAAGGATATCCATTTTCTTTTGTGTAACAAAGAAACACGTGTGGGTGTACCTCTGGGAAGATAGAGTGAGAGAGCAATGACATTCTGATGAGTCTCCTATGGGGATGCACTGACGTATTTTTTTTTCCTGGATTTACTTTTTTTCTCAACAGCCCCTGGCCTGAACTGACCCATTTTCATTCCTGATCTATCTTTTCCCAGAAGAACAGAGCAGAACAGAACAGAATAACAGAGTTGGAAGGGACCTAGGACATCTTCAAGTCCAGCCCGTTACTCAAGCAGAAAACCCTATACCATTTCAGACAAATCTCTTTAGCTTTGTTGGCATCTGCAGCTTTTCACTTTGTACCAAATTTGCTTCCGTTCCATTGCATTCAGTCTTCAGAGAGCTTTTTCACCAATAAAGAAACAGACCGAGTCTCCATCCCTTATGTATTTTCTTTCAAACTTTCTATTTGGGTTGGGAAGAATGGAGAAGAAGGCTGCCACTTCGAATCTGTTATTTTGAGCCTTTTTTGAGCTGTGGGCTAACATTGTGAAATTCATTTCATTGTTTCAGCGCAAAGTTTCCAATGCCAGCAAAAGGAATGAGAAGGCAGGAAGGGGGAAGTATCCAATTTGAGCTGACTCTATACCAGCTTACAATGAAACTAATTTTTTTTAATAAACTCCCTTCGCTAATTCTCTGTGTCTGCTGGCAACCCCCTGCCAGCTAAGGACTTCTTTGTGTCTCTCTCCTTTCTTAAAGCCGTAGCTCAATTCTGCTTTCAAATAGTAAAAGGTATAATTAAGACAGCAAAAGCCTGTTACTCACAACATTTCAAAATGTTTTCTGTTTCCACCAGCACTTCCTTTGGAGGTGCCCCGGCTTAAAAGTGATTGAGGCGAACAGTATGCCACTGAATTGTGAAACCGTTATAAAAACGCGCCGTTATTTGCTCAGATCAGCCTTCCAAGCCCGCGAACACAGAACAATTTGGAATTTTGCATTCGGAGAGCTGGCGTGATGTTTGGGTTGGGAAAAGAAAGGCAACAAATGCATTTTGATTAGGCAGTTTTATTTACAACAAACAAAAATAAAATAATTAGGCCGTTTGCTGCTCTGCAAGCCTGCAGAAATTGATTCCAAGAAGGAGAGATTGCGTTGCACGTCGTCAGGCAGGGAGCTCGGCGACGGGCAACTCCGAATGAGTGGGTGTAGGGAATTTAAACCGAGCATTTTTTTTTCACTTCTGCCAACTTTAAATATTAAAGAATATAGCACTCCTCTGCTGAGCCTTCAACATCCAAATCCGTTTTCATTAACCAGCAGCCTTATGCAGTCTGGCACTTGTTTCTCTAATTGTATAAACTCAATGGTTGAAAAAGGGATAACAGGTGGTCCATAACCAGAATTTCCATTGTGAACACAAGACAGTTGTTAAGTAACGCTCTTGATTTTACAACTTTTTTTGTACAGTTGTTAAACGAATCACTGAAATTGTTAAGTGAGTCACATGCTCATTAAGCAAATCTGGATTCCCCCCGACACACACATACACACTGAGTTTGCTTCATCAAGGGTCACAAAGGGCAAGCACATGACCCCATAAATACATGCCAACTGCCAAGCACCTGAATTTGAGGATGTTGTGATGGTCATAAGCCCAAGGACTGGCCATAAGTGGCTTTTTTTCAGTGCCCTTGAAACTTTGAACTGTCATTAAAAGCATGGTTGTAAGTTGAGGACTTACAACTTATCATTCAGACCAGCAATGGACAGGGCATAAATAATAATAATAATAATAATAATAATAATAATAATAATAATAATAATAATAATAATAATAATAATAATAATCCGGATAGTGGATGTGGTAGTGCCTGGAGACAGCAGAATAGCCGAGAAAGAACTGGAGAAGATAACAAAATGTAAAGATCTACAAATAGAAATAGAAAGACTGTGGCAAAGGCAAACAAGGGTAGATTGCCTTAGATGCCATCCCAAAACAACTGGTGCACCACGTGAACACCATTGGCATTGACAAATTCGCCATTAGTCAATTGCAAAAGGCGGCCTTACTAGGAACAGCTTCCATCCTGCGACGATATCTGTAGTACAATCAAACATCCACATCTTCCTATCCCAGGTCCTTGGTAAGGACTCGATAGTAGACAAAAATGCCAAATCCAGTCTGATCATCTGGCTGACTGTGCAATAATCAACAATCAATAATAATAATAAAGTTGGAAGGGACCTTCTAGTCCAACCTCCTGCTCAGGTAGGAAACTCTATACCATTTCAGACAAGTGGCTGTACAGTTTCCTCTTAAAAGCCTCCAGTGTTGGAGCATTCAAACCTTCTGGAGGCAAGTTGTTCCACTGATTAATTGTTCTGACTGTCAGGAAATTTCTCCTTAGTTCTAGGTTGCTTCGCTCTTTGGTTAGTTTCCATCCATTGCCTTTTGTCCTGCCTTCATGTGCTTTGGAGAATAGCTTGACTCCATCCTCTTTGTGGCAACCCCTGAGATATTGGAAGACTGCTATCATGTCACCCCTAGTCCTTCTCTTCATTAAACTAGAGATACCCACAGCACTCCACTTGGGGTAATCCCTTTGGGGCCACGGGCCATAGGGTGAATGGGACTTAAGCAAGTGAGGAATGGGATTAGAGCCCAAAGGGGGGCAGGGGGAGAGTCACTAGTTGGCTGAGTGCACTCAACATGTTAATTAATCCCTTCAGTTCTTGTTCAAGGCAATGTCAAAGTCCTTTCCTCTTATCCTCAACGTGGGAAGAAAGTATATGTCAACATTAGCTATTCTGTTACAGTTCAGGGTAGCTAGAACTGAACCATTTTCAATGAGAGACCTTTCATGCTAAACTTAAGGTAGCAGCACTCTTGGAAAATGCAAGCAGAATTTCTTGCCCTTGTTTAGTGTGAGTTTACTAAAGTGGAGCCTCTTTGCATGATCCGAAAGGCTTCTCCCCAAATTTCCTGTCATGTGAGCTAGCCTGCTGTTTATGAGACCAGAATAACAGAGTCGGAAGGGACATTGGAGGTCTTCTAGTCTAACCCACTGCTCAGGCAGGAGACCCTATACCATTTGAGACAAATGGCTGTCCAATCTCTTCTTAAAAACCTCCAATGATGGAGCACCCACAACTTCTGGAGGAAAGCCATTCCATGATGAATTGTTCTCACTGACAGGAAATGTCTCCTTCTTATCAGCTTCTTATCAGCTACCAACTAAGTATCTTCTATCTCTTGATTCTTCATGTCTACTTCCATTCTTTTCCCAACCTTTTCTTTTCTGAAGTTCACTTTTCCTGCCTTGTAAGATTTAATGTGGAGTATTTTGGGGTGGATTCTTTCCCCCCTCCCCATCATTTATTTATTTAGCCAAGATTTTGCTTTCTGCATGGAGATCACCCATCTTATGAAACAATTTCTTAGGTGCTGCCATCTACAGGGCATACAGGTCAATGTTTTTCAACCTTGGCAGCTGACTAGGGAATTCTGGGAGTTGAAGTCCACAAGTTGCCACAATTGGATAGGTAAAGGTAAAGGTAAAGGTTCCCTCGCACATGCGTGCTAGTCGTTTCCGACTCTAGGGGCCGGTGCTCATCTCTGTTTCAAAGCCGAAGAGCCAGCGCTTGTCCGAGGACGTCTCCGTGGTCATGTGGCTGGCATGACTAGACGCCAAAGGCGCACGGAACACTGTTACCTTCCCACCATAGTGGTCCCTATTTTTCTACTTGCATTTTTTACGTGCTTTCGAACTGCTAGGTTGGCAGAAGCTGGGACAAGTAACAGGCGCTCACTCTGTTATGCGGCATTCGGGATTCGACCCGCCAAACTGCCAACCTTTTGATCGACAAGCTCAGGGTCCTAACCCACTGAGCCACCGTGTCCCTTACCACGATTGGATACCCCTGCTTTAATTCTTTTTTGTCTTTTTTTTGTCTTCCAGAGCACTGAAATGTGTCAAAAGTCACAAATCTTCTTTCTCCTTTTATCTCTCTTTGCACATTCTCTCTCTGTCTTTAAACTTCCTTAATTTTGCTTTGTATTTGTATTTTAAAACAAACTTCAATATTTTTTTTATTATTTTTTAGGAAAAAAAAACACATTTGGCCTCCTGTGATTCTGCCAGCATCCTCACTAGGGCTGCTGTCTTCCACGTGTGTAGAAATGCCATTTCATCCATGGCTAATCAACCCCCAAACATACAAGCACCATCTTCTCTTTGTCTCGGGTACCAAAATGTTTTGGTCCAGCTCCGATACTGTCCTGGACAAAGAAGAGAGAGCATCTGTTTCCTTTCGCCTGCATTGTTATCTCAGGCAGACATTGTGTCTGTGATTGCACTCCTGTTGCACAATCCTTCTTTTTGGCAGCCTCCCTTTATCTGCTCTATCACAATCAATATGGCCATTTTGCTTGTGCAGCAAAACCAGGAAGAGCAAAACAAAACAAAATTAAAAAAAAAGTCTTGTGAAGATGCCTGCATATTGTGCGAAAGGCAGTTATGGCTGAAACGGCTCCTCTATTCTTTAATCTTCTTTGTCCACTGGCCATTAAGCCTTTTCTGAAGCCTTCACAAAAGGACGAGTCAATACTGCTAGGAGATCAAGGACAGGGAAAAAAAATCAAGCAAGCAGAGTATAAAGAAATCAGGTTGATGGCAACAATGGTGTGTTCAAAGCTCCTCCTGGTTTTTTTTGTGTATAATTAATGTTACATGCGTTAACTGCAGCAAGAATTGTATTTGCTCGACATTGGAAAGATGAAGAATTACCAGCGGAGGAAGAGACAATTAAGAAAATTTTAGATTGTGCAGAAATGGACAGATTGACACTGAAAACGAAAGAGAAAGAAGACTCAGAATATTTTAGAACATGTGATACATTTTATCAATGGCTAGAAAAAAACAAGGTAGAGAGAAAGGAGTTTAACATGCATTAGTAAGCTAAATATTGAAACCCAGACAATATGTTACTGATAAAATATTAAGCATTTGTGACTACAAAAAATTAATAAAATATTGGGGGAAAAATGTGGATGAAGATAAATAGTCCTGGATGCTGTTTCTACCTATGTTTGCTCCTTGAGTAGAAGCTGTATGAGCTTGCTTGAATTTCCAAGCATTCAGAATTGAAGTTGTTTCTCCCACCTTCTTTGCAGTTACCCTCAAATTCACAATCAACTATCTGAAATCCTTGCAGGTTCTAATCCAGGAGGAGAATATAAGGAGTCTTAATGGTTGGGCTAATGTAAGGAAAAATTTGAAGGAAAATCAACAGATTGGAGCAATATTGTCTGTGGGGAGTGGGGAGGGAGGTCAAAAATGTCACCAGCTTGATTATATATATATCGGGGGTGTCAAACTGCCAGCCCGCGGGCCAGATGCGTCATGCCGAAACCACGCCCACCCCATTGCCAGCAATGGCAAAAAAAGTCATGATATGTTGCGAGTTTAATACCCCTGATATATATAATCTAATTATCAAGCCCGGAGATCAAACCAACAGCCAAGCTACCAACCCAAGCTACTAATATTCAAACACATCTCAAATACACACACACACACACACACACACACACTCAAGCTAGTGCCTTTTTTGATCTTTCCTCCACTCCCCACAGACCATATTGCTCCGATCTGTTGATTTTCCTTCACATTTCTCCTCAGATTAGCCCTACCATTAAGACTTCTTTCTTACAAATGTCCTTCTCCATTTATTTATAACATTTATTGGCTGCCCATTTACCACAGGGTAAATGATCCTGAACTATTGCTTGTGTCCACACAACATGTTTAATCAGGGCAGTTGAAAAGCTCGCAGTTGCATGTCCACAATGTGGTAAACCTGGGTTTGTATTTTTGTTCCTTCCCATGTTCTAGAGACTCAGCCCACAAGTATCAGTAGCACTTAGATTTATATGCCGCTTCACAGTGCTTTGCAGCCCTGTCTAAAGCGGTTTACAGAGTCAGCATATTTGCCCCCCAACAATCTGGGTCCTCATTTTACTGACCTAGGAAGGATGGAAGCCATTCAGAAATGAACCGCTGGAGTGAGCGGTGAGTTAGTTTGCAGTACTGCAAAGTAAAGGGACGCGGTGGCTCAGTGGGTTAGGATGCTGAGCTTGTCGATCAGAAGGTCGGCAGTTTGGCGGGTTGAATCCCGAGTGCCGCATAGCAGATTGAGCGCCTGTTACTCGTCCCAGCTTCTACCAACCTAGCAGTTTGAAAGCATGTAAAAATGCAAGTCGAAAAATAGGGACCACTACGGTGGGAAGGTAACAGCGTTCCGTGCGCCTTTGGCATCCAGTCATGCCAGCCACATGACCACGGAGATGTCCTCGGACAATCGCTGGCTCTTTGGCTTTGAAACGGAGATGAGCACCGGCCCCTGGAGTTGGAAACGACTAGCACGCATGTGCGGGGGAACCTTTACCTTTACCTTACTGCATTCTAACCACTGCATCACCACGACTCTTTGTATTTGATTCATTCATATTTTGGAAATTATGCAAAACCAAAAGATGGTTTCGAACAGAAAACCATGTAAGCATATTGCATGAAGGTGCCCATAGATAACCTGAAAAGGGCTACCATCAAGGTGGCTGTACTTGCAAAAGCACATTTAGGTGAGGAGATATTTATTATGGTTGCTTTTCACGGGGAAGTGTTCCAATACTTGAGAGGCTGTCCCAAAGAAGAGGAGGGTCAACCTACTGTATTGTCCATGCACCTGAAGGCAAGAAACAATGGATGGAAGCTAATCAAGGAGAGAACCAACCTAGAACTAAGGAGAAATTTCCTGACAGTTAGAACAATTAATCAGTGGGATGACTTTCCTCCAGAGGTTGTGGGTGCTCCAACACTGGAGGTTTTTAAGAAGAATCTGGATAGTCACTTGTCTGAAATAATGTAGGATCTCCTGCTTGAGCAGGGGTTGGACTAGAAGACCTCCAAGACACCTTTTAATTCTGTTATTCTGGAAGATTAAATTGTGATCTCCTCAGCCATCTCAAAGTTCTGTATTTTGCTACATACAGATGCCAGATCTAACTGTTGTCTGCAAAGTTGACAGCTACTGTATTATCTTTTTTAAGGGGAGGCATAATGCAATGTGAACACCCACCCGCACCTACCCAGGTCTTCAAAGCAGGATTTTCCACATTACAGCTTTACAATTTTATCCTGGCTTCTCCGTGAATGAAAAGGCAAACCCAAATTAAAAACCTGCCAGCTAAGTGCCTCTGCAGGCTGTCTGTGGACACACAAACGTTGGCAGGGTCTCACCAAACTCTGATTCTAAATCGAAGTCTTTGAGAAACACGCTGGGTGTTTTTTTTCCTACCCCCAAATGGCAAATAAAGCCATTCAAAATAAGACCACCTGTTCTAATGTCTGGATAAGACCCCATGCTTTCAGGCCCAGGCAAGGCTGGAATCAACAGAGAATCAACTCCCATTGTCCAAGATCAGTAGCTGACAACCCTTTTCTTCCTTCTGTGAAAAACCTGAACATTGGGTCACCTTCAGCCAGAGAAAGAGCGGGCTTGCTGGAAAATGAAGCTCTTGCAACAGCGGGAAGAAAAAAGGCCTGTGCTTTTATGCTAACTAAAGCTTATCAAGCTGCCTTGCCTGTCTATCTGCTGTAGACTGGGGAAATTGAAAAGAAAGAGTTCAAGTGAACTTGAGTTAAATTAGCCAAAGCAGCATTTCTGTGCCAGGCTTGGCCAGGCTTTCAGCTTGGAGAAATTTCCCAAAGCTACATTTTTCTGTGGAAGCTTTGAGTCGAGGCTTGCCCTTCTTTTGGACTTAAAAAGGAGACATTTTATGGAACTTCGTATTTATGCGAGATTGATCTGCTCAAGGGGGAGTGGGATTAAGAATACCTACAAATGGAAGAACGGATGGTGAAGCTGGCGGAATTGGCAGAGATGGCGAAACCGACAGCCTTGATAAAAGAAAAGACTTTGATCAATTTTATTTCTACTTGGAAAGCCATTTTTGGACTTTTTGGTGAGAAAGTGAAGGAAGTGAAAAGTTGATTCTGGGATCTGACGATTCGAACTGACGTGCAATTATGGAGATAGCATTTGTTGTTTGTTAATCTTAGAGTAAGAGTTTGTTGTGAGTTTTCTACATGTATCTGTACTCAAGGTAAGTCGGGAGTCATTCTTTTTTTTATTTTTATTTTTTTCCTTTTTTTAAATTTTGCACTTTCACTTTTCCTTCTTGCGGAGCTTTTTTGTTTTCGATCTTTCAGTAGCAAATTGCAGATGCTCTAACAGGCTGTAGCGGGGTGTGAAACTCGCAATGTCATGTGACGTGTTGCGACATATCACGTCTTTTTTTCCATTGCTGGCAATGGGATGGGCATGGTTTCATCATAATGCATCCCACCTGGAAGGGAGGGAGGGAGGGAGGGAGGGAGGAAGGGAGGAAGGAAGGAAGGAAGGAAGGAAGGAAGGAAGGAAGGAAGGAAGGAAGGAAGGAAGGAAGGAAGGAAATCAGCCTTAGGTGAGATTGCTGACATTGTCCTGCCCGCTCTCCACTGCTTGGAACTGCTTCTTCTTTCTGAAGGCAGGATTCTATGTCTCCACTTCCAAAACAACAACAACAACTTTATTGATTAGCCCTTGGGCCATATCAAAGTACAAAGTTCCAGCAACAAACTGTCACCAAAACGTGATAAAAGCAATCCAAAATGGAATTTGATAAAATACAATTTAAAATGGAATTAAAATACAATTTAAGTTGAAATAGTAATAAAATACAAATTTAAGATATAGATAAAATATGATAACATTATATTTTGGAGTCGCCCTTACAATCTACCCCAATCAGTCCCACATATGCAGATCTTAACTGGATCATTTTGTTTAAATACTGTGCTACGTTGAATGTTATTTTCAAGTTCTGGCCGGACATAAGGTAAGTTATTTTGATATGGGGATCCCAATGGGTCATTCGTTTGGTATATAGACCAAGATACCTGTCTCTCACCCTCTTATACAGACAACAGTCAAATAGGATGTGAGCCAGGTCCTCTACCTCTGCCGCTCCGCAAATGCAGAGACGCTCATTGTACGGTATAGCATGAAATCTCCCATATCTGACCATTGTATCAAGCTGTTCGAATCTCGTTCTCGTAAATATCTCCCTAAGATGTTTTGGGAGTTGTAACTTCAAATAACTGTCCACTTGAAAAGTACATTTGTATTTCACTTCCAAAACAATTCCAAGACTTTCACAGATTGGACATCTGTCTGGTTGACTATTGACTTCATTAAGGAAATTCCGTGGAATATGAGCCAGGGAAGAGCAGTTCAAATATGCAAAAAAGAAACACAAGTTCATCCCAGTGGGGGAGAGAGAGAGAGAGAGAATCCTTGCCCCACCATTCCCAGCCTTGTCTGTTCTGCTTGCTTTCCCCCATTAACCAGGGATAAAATGCAGGCTATCCAACATATCCCAAGGGCCCTTGGGAAGACTCGAGATTAAACGGAGTTATTTGTTGTTCAGTTTCTTCTGACTCTTCATGACTCACCAGATTTCATTTTTGTCAGGATTATTTGTCAGCTTCACTGTGTTTTTTTCTTTCTTTTTTTTGTAAACTTCTTTCTTGCCCCATCAATGCTAGTAGTTAGATCCATGTCTCTTAAACGTTCTTCAGAACAGGACCACTGTCATTTGGGCTGCAAAAACCCAGATAACCCCAAGATGGCCCAGAAAATTAGTTTTCGGTATCTCTTTGAAACTATCTACAGTAGTAATTGTCCAGGTCACTGTTTCTCAAACCTGACAAATGATTGCCCTAAAAGAGGCTAAATGAAAGTGAACCAGCCACTAGAAGAGCTGGAGAATTTGGCTTTATCCCCATTTTAAAGTGAACTAGATCAATATTATCATGCGATCATTCAAACTTCACACTCTTCAACATTTTATGTTGCAGTTTCCTCTCCCAATTACACCGAGAATACAGGTAGCCCTCGACTTAACAACACTTCATTTAGCGACCATCCAAAGCTATAATGGCACTGAAAAAAGTGACTTGTGACCGTTTTTCACATTTATGACCAAAGAAGCATCCTCATGATCACATGATCAAAATTCAGATACTTGGCAACTGATTCACATTTATGACGGTCGCAGTGTCCTGGGGTCAAGTGATCACCTTTTGCAGCCTTCTGACAAGCAAAGTCAGTGGGGAAGTTAGATGTACACGACAACCGTGTTACTAACTTAGCAGCCTCAGTGATTAACTTAACAACTGTGGCAAGAAAGGTTGTAAAATGGGGGTGAAAAGACATACAACAACTGTCTTGCTTAGGAACCAAAAATTTGGGCTCAGTTGTGGTTGTAAGCTGAGGACTAACTGTATATTTGTGGAAGGGAAAATTTAAGGGCAGATTTGGGGCAGATTTGTTTAAAATGAAAATGTTGTGATGCAGCACAGTGGCAACTCAACACAGACAAATCAGTGAGAGCCGTGTTGCCCACTGAAGCTCTTTTCTAAAAGTAGCAAAAAATTAAAGAGGATAAGCTTATCGAACGTTGGAATCCATTCCTTGGAAAACAGAACCTTAATATTCACAAACAATTAAACTATAAATCAGCTGACCCAAATAATATATGGCAAAAGAAAGCAATTACTTGGCTGATCCTGAGAGGAAATTGATTTCCCGCATTTGAAAAGAGAATAGCAAGCTAAATGGATCTCTAATAGAAGAGAATATTGTAGCTCAGGTTGAACTCTGGGGTCCTTGGTGCTCTGTGAACTAGGTTGTTTTCTTGCAGACGTTTCATGACCCAACTAGATAACATCATCAGTGCTGGTAGGGAGTGGGGTTTGCTCTCTGTTTATATACCGTGTTTCCCTGAAAATAAGACCGAATCTTATTTTTATTTTTGCCTCCAAAAGAGGCACCAGGTCTTATTTTCAGGGTAGGCCTTACCTCACCTCCGGCACCAACAGCCCCACCCAGCCGGTCCACTTCTTCTGGGGCCGAAGTTCTGCAGCTGCATTCGGGCCTGCATTTTGCAGTCAGGCCTTTCCAGATTCAATCCATAGCTTGGTGCTCAGCTGTATACTGTACTATACTATACCTGTGCATTTGATTTTTCCTGCCTAACTGTAGAACCTTACTTTTTTCACAATTGAATTTCATTTTGTTAGATAGTGCCCAGTGTTCGAGTCTGTCCAGATCCTCCTGTATCTTAAGCCTATCTTCTGGAGTATTGGCTATTCCTGCCAGCTTGGTGTCGTCTGCAAATTTGATGAGTTCCCCATCTATCCCCTCATCCAAATCGTTGATTTTTATTTTTTTTATTTTAATTCCATTTATATCCCGCCCTTCTCCGAAGACTCAGCCTTTCCAGATTCAATCCATAGCTCGGTTCTTGGCTGCACAGGCCTTCCGGAAAGCCCTGTGACTGAGAAATGCAGGCCTGGCTGCAGAAGACACCTCAGAAGAAGAAGTGGGATGGCAAGGAGAAGCCAGGCTGCAAGGTAAGTGGGTGCGGGGCAGGTGGGACAGCTCCACCCCCCTACCCCCAACCTAGTTTGATTTTTAGGTGTGTGCCTCACCCCAAAACTAGGGCTTATTTTTGGGATAGGGCTTATATTAGGCCCACCCCACAAAATCAAGCTAGGGCTTATTGTTGATGTACGTCTTACTTTCAGGGGAACACGGTACTTATATTGTTTCCCCTGTCAGTGTTGGTGCTGGGAGGAGTGTTCTTGGTAGTTTCTTGATTAGGCTGTGGTTTATTGTTTGATTGTATGTCTGAGTTGATAGTCCCTTGATTGGGGTATTGCTTACTTCTTGAATGGATCTCTGAAGTTCTGCAGTTGGACACGCAATGTGTAAACTCACCTCAGTTTCTGCACTATTGATACCAAACACATACCCTGTCAACCAAAAGAGCAAAGGACAATTATTCACAGATGAGACAAGGTAACTCAGCAGGCTAAAATTAAACAAGGATGCCCAGGAAACCATAATTGCAAGGGTGACTGGCAATTCTGAAGCTGCTATTTCTTTGCCAAATTAGTGGGCAGGGCAACTGAGTGAAGGCTTTCTCTGAATTTCTCCCATACTTTCTTAATAACTCTTCTTTTACTTGTCTCAAAGATGCTTTTTCAAGAGGCAAGTGGGCTTGCTTTGTTTTTCCTTGGAGACATTTTGCTTCTCATCCAAGAAGCTTCTTCAAACTGAAGAAGCTTCTTGGGTGAGAAGAGAAACGTCTTCAAAGAAAAACTAAGAAAGTCCACTGGCCTCTCGAAAAAAAAACACTTTTGGAACAACCATGACCTGGATGACGGAGAATCTTCATAGACATGTACAACAAAAAACCCAGATATTTTAAAAAATATTCTTTTTAAAAAAAAATATGTTTGGGAAATTTGCACATAAAATACAGCTTGGGAAACTCTCTGTTAAAATATATTCCGGCCAGTGCTTTTTTTGTAAAAGAAAAAGGTGCTGGAACACACCCATGTCATACAACCCGCCTTGCCTACCCTACAAGGTTCCATCCAAAAAAGGTGCCGGAACTCCGTTCTGAGCGTTCTATGAGAAAGAAAGCCCTGATTCCAGATATAAAAAAAATTGCAGAGAAAAATATGTTAAAGAAAGCAAGACAGCCAAGTGCTGCTCCATCGCTCTCTACCTCTCCATCTCTCTCTATCTCAAGCAAACATGATTTACACTGATTTACATATCCCTGAGGGAAGCCATAATTCACAGTTCCTAGAAGACGTTTGGCTGGATTGAGCCAAGGTCTCCATTTCCCAAGCTTAGGTCTGCAAGCAGCTTACCAAGGAAGAAATTAAGGTTGCATCTGCTGCTAGGTCCTGGCTTATCCCATTCACTGGGGGGGGGTGTCTTTCTGCTGGATGAAGGAGAGCAGACTGAGGCCCTCCTTTTAAGATGTTAAAAAAAAGAAGGAGGAGAAGGAGAAGCCGATAATTGTTTTCTGAACCGATGGGTGTTTAAATAGCGCTTCATTTTCTTCTATGACTGTGAATTAATGCAGCGAGGAGAGAGCAGATCTTCTCAATCGGAACCATAAACAAAGCAGAAAGCGGAGACCTCCTCAAGGCCAAAGCCCTGGCAGACGTGATGACTTAACAATGATGTGTGAATGTCCTTCACCAGGAGGATGTGAAGAATTAATTTTAGATGACATTGGATAATAATTACATCCAATTCTCCCATCCTCGCCCAGAGGACTTTCAAGTCTGACTCCCTCCTGTTCAGTCTTGTTTGGGGTGCCAAATGAGGGTGGACGCTTCTTTTTTTTTTTTCCCTGGCAGTCTCCTCATCTTTTCACAACTCCTGGCCAGAAACAGCTCAGCGTAACCCTCTGTATTCTGGGCAGAGCCATATAACTTCAAGGTTTGGCCAGAGATGTAAATAGGCCATGGAGAAGAAGGAGCAGGTGAGCTTCTAAAAGAGCTAGGGCTGAATGCCTGTGTTTTTAAGGTGGCGAATAGCTATTGCTGTCCAAAGAGGGCGCCGTTCCCAAAAATGATGTAGGAGAAGTGATGGCAGAACCTGGGGATGGAATAAAAAGGGAGATCTGCCTAGAATTCCTATGTAGCCACAAAAGAACTAAGCTCAACCTTCCTTGTGTGCTGTTGACCCTTGTCTAACTCTGAGCAGGTGCCAAGGATTAGTTGAGAAAGAGCCTGAATCCTATCTAAGTTGGCCCATTTCTGCATGGATAGAAAGGAGGTGAGCTTCAAATATTCAGAGCGTGTAGGCAAGCAAGCCCAACAAGTTTACCCATTTCTCAGCTACAAACATTTTGATGTATTCTCCACACATGGCGGACAATAGAGTGGGCCGCAGCGGGATCAGTCCAGACTTCAGTGGTTTCCAAGATGTACATAGCCTTCTCCTCCTCTTTCTCCTCCTCCTCCTCTTCCTCCTTCTGCTTCTCCTTTTGCTTCTCCGTCCTTCTTCTCTTCCTCTTTCACCACTGCAGGCCTTGAGGGAGATACAAAGTTTTAGTCCGTTGGTATCTTGTTTTTGGGATTTGTGTAACTACATAAAGGGGTGTGGTGGCTCAGTGGGTTAGGACGCTGAGCTTGTCGATCAGAAGGTCGGCAGTTTGGCGGGTTGAATCCCGAGTGCCGCGTAGCAGAGTGAGCGCCTGTTACTCGTCCCAGCTTCTGCCAACCTAGCAGTTCGAAAGCATGTAAAAAAAATGCAAGTTGAAAAATAGGGACCACTACGGTGGGAAGGTAACAGCGTTCCATGCGCCTTTGGCGTCTAGTCATGCCAGCCACATGACCACGGAGACGTCCTCGGACAAGCGCTGGCTCTTCGGCTTTGAAACGGAGATGAGCACTGGCCCCTAGATTCAGAAACGACTAGCACGCATGTGCGGGGGAACCTTTACCTTTACCTTTAACTACATAATATCCATTGCCAGCTTGGTGGGCCTGCATAACTTCACCAAGAGCCCCTTTAGCCAAGTGGTTCAGGGTGACCCAGGATGGCCTTCATGGCTGTCGTAGATGTCCTGTGGCACAAGACCACACGATACTTCGTCCAGTCCTAGCAATCCCTTACCTACGTTGTCCTGTTACCACCTCTCACGACGTGGACGCAGAGGTTCTTTCTACTTGATAGTCTACATTTCATGATTCCCTCAGCAATACTTAAAAGTTATTTAAAAATATATTACTAGTAGTCTGGAGCCTGCTCCTTATGGTTGCAATTAAGTACAGGTAGTCCGCGACTTACAACAGTTCGTTTAGTGAACATGCAAAGTTACGATGGCATTGAAAACAGTGACTTATCTCCATTTTTTACACTTAACGACCATTGCAGCGTCCCCTTGGTCAAAATTCAGACATTTGGCAACTGACTCATATTTATGATGGTTGCAGTGTCCATGGGGGGGGGCGGGAGGTCATGTGATCCCCTTTTGCGACCTTTTGACAAGCAAAGTCAAGGGGGAAGCCAGATTCACTTAACAAACAAGTTGCTAACTTAACAACTGCAGTGATTCACTTAACAAATGTAGCAAGACAAGTCATAAAATAGGGTAAAACTCACTTAACAAAATTCTCACTTATCAACATAAATCATAAGTCAAGGATTACCTGTAAAATCAGGTGAGAGATCCGGTTTTAATACATTTTTTTTGTGGCGGTCATGAAGCGAATACCGCGGTCATAAAACAAACCAATTGTTTGCTATCGACCCTTTTTGCTGAAAACCAGAATTCTATGAATATTTGTGATCATCCAAGTCATGGTTTTCCCAAAGGTGCTTTTTCGAAGGAAAAAAAAAACCTGAGAAAATCCAGTTGCCATTTAGACAAAAAAAACAAACCCAAACACATTTGGGATTGAAAACCAGAAGCAAATGCCACTTTTTGAGCAATAATAGTAATATTTATTATTATTATTATTATTATTATTATTATTATTATTATTATTATTATTATTATTATTATTATTATTGTTGTTGTTGTTGTTGTTGTTGTTGTTGTTGTTGTTGTTGTTGTTATTTTCATCTTACATTTTAAGGAGATACCTGGTTGATACCTAGGATGCTGGCAGCAACCCGTGTCAACCATTACTGTCAGTCAATTTGAGTGTTCAGTTGACTGAGATTCATGTCTTATGAATAAAAGTTTTATAAAAAATGTGGTGACGTGCTCACAAACAGTTGTAAATGTGGGTCAGTTGCCAAGGAGTCATGTGACTGGGGGGAGGGAGGGGCTGCCAGAGCTCCAGAACCAGGTTGTAAGTCCCTCTAGGGAGGTCAGTCATAACTTTGAACGGTCACTAAGCAACTTGTCATAAGTCAAGGACAACCTGTGTTGTCTATTTAGTTGTTTGTCCTGAGGAAATACCATGGAAGGCCTTTTTTTAAAAAAAAGTGTTCTGAAGTGAAATCCATCTTTATTGGAAAGGCTATGGCTCCTGTTACATTACTAATCCAAAGACTTTGGTTCCCCACCCAGTTTGCTTGCAAAATTGAAAAGTGGGAACACAAACCTCCCCCCCCCACCGCTTCAAAGTCTTTCATTACCCCCTTCTTGTCAGATTAGCGTCTAATCACTACATTGGGTGGGTGGGGGGAGCTCCAGTCAAGCTGGGGACAGAAGAGGTGAAAGGTCATTCTCTGATTCATAAGCCACCCAGTTACCAGAACAAAATTCCCCTTCTAACAAGGCATGGAGAAAACAAATTATCTTTGTTGTTAGGAAATCTGTAAGCACTTATCGTTATAATTACCATCTGTGGTTTCTACAGCTCAGGTAAAAGTAGCTACCCAGCTCCGATAGAAGTTAGGTGCCGCCCCCAAGGGCTGATAATCAAAACCAAACTCCCTGGCCTTCAGGTTGATTTCGATGGAAGATGATGTCAAACTTGATTGAACCTCCAGCCTTTGATGGCTGTACCTGAAACCTCCCATCATCTGTCTCTAACGCTCGGTAGCTCTGGAAACTGATCCGGGTGGAACCGTAGAAGCGCGGGCTATAGCCATATTCCACTAGAAAGCACAGGGCCGCCAGCCTGCGATATCCCCCAGCTTCAGGAATCAATAAAAATGGGACCTTCTTTTTAAAAGGAAGGGGTATGTGTGTGAATGTAAATAACAGAGACCGATACCCAAAGAGATGGTCAGGAGATCTAGGAACAGCTTAGTTCAGATTTCTGTAATCGGTTTAAATTAATGGCCGGGTTCCCAAGAGGTAAATTGCTTCCAGAGATTGACAGCTTTTCAAAGCAAAGCAAGCTGGGGTTTCCAGGATAGAGTTGGAGGTATGGAATAGCCACCTTCTGTGGGTTTGATCAAAGGTATAAAAACCAGTTTGAAGTGGTTCAATCCTTACCCATTCCATTTTTCCCCCTTCTCTCTTCTTTTCAGGGTTTGGAGGCTTCTGAGCAGGGCTTTTTTTGTCATAGAACGCTCAGAACGGAATTCCGGCACCTTTTTTTGGATGGAACCTTGTAGGGTATGCAAGGCGGGTTGTATGACGTGTGAGTTCCGGCACCTTTTTCTTTTACAAAAAAAGCACTGCTTCTGAGTATCATTTTATGTATGTATTTTTATTTTTAATCTTGCCTTTATTATTTATTTAGTTAGCCTATGGCATATTATACATGCCCTAGCACTATATATTAACATTTCACCTAGATTAGTAAAACCCAATAAAATACAATTTTGAAATCTATGTTGAAATACCAATGTCTAGGCCATCTAACCATTGAAGTGCAGCATCTTTTATATTATAAAAAAAATCAGATACTGGACCAGTATATGCCCTTAGCTTACAGCTGGTCACAGTGTGATCTATGGTTTGATGTGGGTGAGTTTATCTCTCCTTATTACTTTAGAAGAAACTCAAATCACTGAAGATATCTAATACTCCTTCCTCCTCCATGTTGTTTCCCCTCAACAACAACCCTATGAGGTAGGTTGGACCAAAAACGAGAGTGACTGACTTAAAGTTACCCAGATAGTGTCTATGCCTAAGATAGGATTAGAACTAACAGTAAATAATAAATAAATAATAAACCTTTATTGTCAAAGTACAACATGTGTACATTGAGATTAGCTGAGCCTCCCCCGTGCTCTCTCCCCCCAACACACAGTGACAACAAACCCTCCGTCCTACCACACCATGTGAACCAACTACAACACACACCGGCCTCCCAAGTCAATTCTGCATAAGATTATGTCCCATTTAAAAGCCTAACAGCCCACGGATAAAAGCTATTTTTCAGCCTGTTGGTACGGCTGGCTATATTCCTATATCTCCTACCGGATGGTAGGAGAGTAAAGAGATACCGTCCAGGGTGTGAGTCTCCTGGTGATTGGCCCAAAGTCACCTGGCTGGCTTTCACGCTTCAGGCAACACTAGAATTCAGTCTTCTGGTTTCCAGACTAGCACCTTAACCACTACACCAAACTGCCTGAACAATACAATCTCATTGGCTACATATTTTTTTGTATTTTTCTCCCTTAATTGCTTCTGCAATTCCCAAAATTACTTTTAAAGTAGAGATGCAACATTCTTCTCCAAGGACATGTATAGTCTGACTAACTCTAGTTAGCATTTAATGAACAGACTATGTGTTATTATACACAAGTCCCATGCTGTAATTTTCATCTGCATTTTTTTTCAATCATTCCCCTCAATTTCATGGAAAAGAAATTACTTCAGGTTTGTTTGTTCAATTTTTCAAAGAAGAAATGCCCGGGACATTTCCACGTATTGAAGTGAAAGATTGTAGCACTTCATTAGTGACAAGATACCCAGGAGTGTACGAAAGTATCCTGTCTCTCATTGTACAATCATTTCTCTCGCAACTTACAGCTTCCTTAGCTCTTAGGCTTCAATTAAATTCCAAGTTAATGAATAGAATTCCTCCCGTAGGGCTCTTTCAGGTCAGGAAATCTGTGTACCCCGGGAGGCAGTAGAAAAATGGATCAACAGAAAGGGAGAAAGTCAACATCAGCAACTTTATCATCTTTCAGCAGAAGTTCAATGTTTGCTAAGGAAATTCCAAAACTCTGAGAAGATGGCAGGTGCAAAGCCTTGTATCAATCTTGAAGTCTATCTCCAGACAGATGGGAAGCAGATTATGTCATCTTCTGGCTATGCCCCATCCCATCTCCATGACACCATCAACGCTCTAGAGCAGGAGTCTTCAAACATGGCCCTTTTATGACTTGTGGACTTCAACTCCCAGAATTCCTCAGCCAGCGGCACAAGTCATAAAAGGGCCACATTTGAAGACCCCTGCTCTAGACCCAACTCTTTCTATCAGTTACTCCTGAGAAATCAGACTTTAACAGAATAACAAAGTTGGAAGGGACCTTGGGGATCTTTTCATCCAACCCCCTGCTCAAGCAGGAGACACTAAAGCATTCTGGGCAAATGGCTGTCCAACCTCTTCTTAAAAACCTCCAGTATTGGAGCACCCGTAACTTTGGAAGGCAAGTTGTTCCACTGGTTGATTTTTCTCACTGTCAGGAAATTTCTCCTTAGTCCTAGGTTGCTTCTCTCCTTCATTATTTTCCATCCCTTGTTTTTTTTTTGTCATGCCTTCAGGTGCTTTGGAAATTAGGTTGACTTCCAATTTTTTGCCACCTACGCAGAAGGAGGCCGACCTGCTCTAAAATATTGGAAGACTGCTATCATGTTACCTCTAGTCCTTTTCATTAAACTAGACATACCCAATTCCTGCAACCGTTCCTTATATGTTTTAGCCTCCAGTCCCCTAATCATCTTTGTGGCTCTTCTCTGCACTCTTTCTAGAGTCTCAACATCTTCTCTGCCCTGTTCACCGCCCTGAGTCCTTCGGGAGAAGGGCGGTATATAAATAAAATTATTATTATTATTATTATTTCTCTATATTGTGGCGACCAAAACTGGATATTCCAGATGTGGTCTTACCAAAGAATTATAAGGTGATATTGACACTTTGGGGTGGCTCAGTGGGTTAGGACCCTGAGCTTGTCGATCAGATGGTCGGCAGTTTGGCGGGTCGAATCCTGAGTGCCGCATAACAGAGTGAGCGCCTGTTACTCATCCCAGCTTCTGCCAACCTAGCAGTTCGAAAGCACATAAAAATGCAAGTAGAAAAATAGGGACCACTACAGTGGGAAGTTAACAGCATTCCATGCGCCTTTGCCGTGTAGTCAAGCTGGCCACATGACCACAGAGACGTCCTCAGACAAGCGCTGGCTCTTCGGCTTTGAAATGGAGATGAGCACCTGCCCCTAGAGTTGGAAACGACTAACACGCATGTGCAGGGGAACCTTTACCTTTACTTATTGACACTTTACATGATTTTGATTCTATACCTCTTTTGCTTTCTTCTGCCTTCTCACCTTCTCTGCCTATTT
Organism: Vipera berus; assembly: GCF_964194415.1. Classification (NCBI taxonomy): domain Eukaryota; kingdom Metazoa; phylum Chordata; class Lepidosauria; order Squamata; family Viperidae; genus Vipera; species Vipera berus. Next base: position 9,054,071 of record NC_138207.1, read on the forward strand.
TTCAGAAAAGCATGCTTGTTGTTGCACGTTTCAAGATTCTGTCTATGATTCTGGGGGAACAAGAGAGTTTCTGGATAGACTAATCCCAGAAACAATGCCAAAATGGTTATGTAGTTACTCTGGAGCAAAATTTCCCAGGAAGTTTTCTTCCAGATCTCAATCCCCAGCTTTCCAGAGAAAATGAATTTGGAGAGAATTTCTTTGGGGACCAAAGGATTGCATGGAAGATTTTCACCAGATGTTTTAATGATTCTACTTCAGTAACAGGAGCTTGATAGTGAAACAGTTATGGGGAAAAGTGTTGATTTCTCTTTCACAGGATGGGTCCAACGCTTAAATTTGAAGTGCAGCATCAAACAGGAGATTGGATTTGACAGCCTCAGTGTGTCCTTCCAATGCTAGAAGTCTACATCATTCAGGTGAAAAGGTTGGGTCTCCAATTACAGAATACCCCTTCCCAAATATACTTTCACTGAAAGAGGGAGGAAAGAAATGGTTCTTATAAGGCAGGATCTATTATTTTCCATGCTCAACCCAGTTGATCTTTCTGTCAATTTGCCCACCTAGGTTAAGAAGGCAGGTGTCCATTTTCCTGTTGTTACAACTGCAATTTGCAATCAGATAAAATATATATTTTAAGAACCATCAACAAAGGTGAAAGCCCATAAAAACAGTTCAAGGAGCCGCCAGTAAGCTGAGCAGAAGGGGGCCTGAACAAACTAATAAGCTTTAATTAGAAATGAAAGGACTTCATTGTAAAAGCTTCCCTAATCCCAAAGGTGGAAGCTGTGAATTGTGCTCAGGGTGATGTGGTGTTTCGAGTAATCTTATGCATATTCCTTCCAAAAAAAAAGAGCTTGGGTTCAGATGGCCACATGTCCACAAAAGGATTAATTGTTTTATTAATTCATGTTTTAATACTCCTAGGAGCCTGGCTTCTGAGAATACTGTGGACAGCCAAGAAAACAAACTGCTGCACCATCATTGAAGAGGAGTAGGGAATGACATGATAGCAGTCTTCCAATATCTCAGGAGCTGCCCCAAAGAAGAGGGAGTCAAGCTATTCTCCAAAGCATCTGAAGGCAGGACAAGAAGCAATGGATGGAAGCTAATCAAGGAGAGAACCCACAGTAGAAACAAGGAGAAATTTCCTGACATTGAGAACAATTAATCAGTGGAACGGCTTGCCTTCAGAAGTTGGGTGTGGGTGCTCCAACACTGGAGGTTTTTAAGAAGATATTTGTCTGAAATGGTATAGGGTCTCCTGCTTTAGCAGGGGGTTGTAATAGAAAACCTCCAAGGTTCCTTCCAAACTCTATTATTTTCTTATTCTCACTCAAGCACAAATAACCAAATTATCCTACTTTGGAAACATCATACAAAGACCAAGCTTTATGGAGAAGTCTTGGATGCTGGGAAAGATGGAAGAACCCAGCACTTTTTGCTCCCTGAATAAAACTAAGGTATAAATACAGTAAAAAAAAAACCTCACTTTTTACAACCCTCTAGTCCCTATTTAACTTACATGCAGAGCACATCATGAGAAAGGCAGGGCTAGATGAATCAAAAGTTGGAATTAAGATTGCCGGAAAAAATATCAACCTAAGATATGCAGATGATACCACTCTAATGGCAGAAAGTGAAGAGGAACTAAAGAGCCTCTTGTTGCGGGTGAAGAAGGAGAGTGCAAAACTTGGGTTGAAACTAAACATTGAGAAAACCAAGATCATGGCATCCGACCCTCTCAATTCCTGGCAAATAGATGGGGAAGAAATGGAGGTAGTGACAGATTTTATTTTCCTGGGCTCCAAGATCACTGCAGATGGGGACTGTAGCCAAGAAATTAAAAGATGCTTGCTCCTCGGGAGGAAAGCCATGGCAAATCTAGACAGCACACTAAAAAGCAGAGATATCACCCTGTCAACAAAAGTGTGTATAGTCAAGGCTATGGTCTTCCCAGTTGCAATGTATGGCAGTGAAAGTTGGACCATAAGAATGGCTGAGTGCCAAAGAATTGAGGCCTTTGAATTATGGTGCTGGAGAAGACTCCTGCGAGTCCCTTGGACTGCGAGGCAATCAAACCGGTCAGTCCTAGAGGAGATCAACCCTGACTGCTCTTTAGAAGGCCAGATCTTGAAGCTAAAACTCAAATACTTTGGCCACCTAATGAGAAGGAAGGACTCACTGGAGAAGAGCCTAATGCTGGGAAAGATTGAGGGCAAGAGAAGAAGGGGACGACAGAGAATGAGGTGGCTGGATGGAGTCACTGAAGCATGAGCTTAAATGGACTCCAGAAAATGGTAGAGGACAGGAAGGCCTGGAGGAACGTTGTCCATAGGGCCGCGATGGGTCAGACACGACTTCACAGCTAACAACAACAACAAAGTCCCTATTCAGGGTAAGTCGTGGAGATTGGATGGAGCTGAGCATTTACCAGCCAGATGCTCTTCCTGATGCCTACATGGAGTTCACAGCAGATTTTTTTTTCTCTGAGCCCTAGGTGAGAACCATCTACTGCCACCTAGGATTAAACTCTCAACCTTCTGAGTGGGACGCAAGCGTCTTCACCACTAAGCCACCACACTGCTCCTAAGATACAAATACATTTGAATAAATTAAGTGGGAAGCCAAACCTGATAAGAACTTTTCTGTTGTAGCTACTGTGAGACTAGGCCTTACACATAAGCCACCATACTTAAAAGTACTGAAGGCGTGTAAGCAAGGTTGATAAAAGCCAGGAAAAGCTTCCTTGCGAAAAGGAACCAAGTCCTTAAGGACACCAAAGGACAAAAGGTGGGTCTGAGCACATGGCAAACCCCTTCCCCAAGTCTCACCAACAGCTAACAAACAAAGGAGTTGGGCCTGAGCATGTGGCAAGCCCTTCCCCACCAAAAAAGCAAGGATGTTTGGGGATAAAGGGGTCCTGAAGCCTGCCTATTCTTTGAGTCATTTTTGGATCCCAGACTTGGCAGCTTCCACCCTTCTAACTAATGCCTTCGTGGATTACTGCCTTGTCGTGGCGAAGAGACTTGCGTAATTCAATGAAGCTATGAGGTATGCCGTGGAGGGCCACCCAAGACGGACAGGTCATAGCAGAGAGTTCTGACAAAATGTGATCCACTAGAGAAGGAAATGGAAACCCACTCCAGTATCTTTGCCATGAAAACCCTATGGACAGTACCAAAAAGCAAAAAGATATGACGCTGGAAGATGAGCCCCTCAGGTCAGAAGGCGTCCAATATGCTACTGGGGAAGAGCAGAGGGCTAGTACTAGTAGTGCCAGAAAGAATGAAGCATCTGGGCCAAAGCCGAAAGGATGCTCAGCTGTGGATGTATCTGGTGGTAAAAGGAAAGTCCGATGCTATAAAGATTTTTTCTCCATAGGAACCTGGAATGTAAGATCCGTGAATCAAGGCAATCTGGACATGGTCAAACAAGAGATGACAAGACTGAACATCGACATCTTAGGATGAGGTGGCTGGATGTAGTCACTGAAGCAGTAGGCGTGAGCTTAAATGGACTCCAGAAGATGGTAGAGGACAGGAAGGCCTGGAGGAATGTTGTCCGACGTTTTGACGAGGTCCCACTCGTCATCTTCAGGCTGGTGTCTTCAGTTTCGTGACACCAGCCTGAAGATGACGAGTGGGACCTCATCGAAACGTCGCCAAGACACCCTCAATCCTACACGGGAAAAGACCCGAATACGCCAAGACCTACATATATATTTTTTATTTATACACACTGCTGTTGTTTTAAATTAATTGGATCTCTGTGTATTTTAAAGAGCCGTTTGTGCCTCAGTGTTCAATTGATTTGGGATTGAGTGTGGCGATTTTCCAGAGCTGTGAGTTTGTGAGTGAATGACCATAAGCTGAGAGCACATTTGAGTAACACTATCTACCTCACTTCTTTTGGAAGAACATCTAGATAAGGTTCTCCAAAGAAGTAGTCAATGTCCTCTTGATAAGGATGGCCTAAAACAGCTTCTCCATATCCCAACACACAAAGGAAGCCAAATGTGAAATGCCAATTATATTTGTGACTTTGGCCATCCTAGGATATTCCCATTAGAAGCCTTTAACGTGAGATTAAATGTTCTTTGCACTCACCTTTGATTTCCAGATTGGATAATTTGATGCTTCTGGGAAGTCCGTGAGCTCGCCAGGAAGACGAGGGCTCCCCGCCCACCTCTCTTTGCATGCAGAGGCATTCTGCTTCTCACCCAGCGGTCTTCAATCACTCCGGTACAGCGTGAAACAGGCAGCCTGCTCAATGTTTTTAAAGCAACTGATGGGGTTTATATTAAATTTCAGCAAGTGATATATGAAGTCTTGACATCTTTGGTTAAAAAAAACCACCTTGGCTTGAAACCCAAAAGAGCTCTTACCAGCAGAAGCAGATATCTCAATAATTCATAATCAAGGTGTGAATAATATATATTCATTTAAGTTGTTTTATAGCACCCTTCAATGGCAGTCCATAATTGCTGTTATTTTTATACGGGTGCTTTTCTGTTTGATTAGTTACTACAAGGCTCTGCCATTTCCAATGCTGTTGAAAAGGTGCTTCGTTCACGTCCATCGTCAGCCACAAAAGGTCCCTGGATAACACTCTCTCTCTCTCTCTCTCTCTCTCTCTCTCTCTCTCTCTCTCTCTCTCTCTCTCTCTCTCTCTCTCTCTCTCTCTCTCTCTCTCTCTCTCCCTCCCTCCCTCCCTCCCTCCCTCCCTCCCTCCCTCTCTCTCTCTCTCTCTCTCTCTCTCTCTCTCTCTCTCTCTCTCCCACACACATACATTCTGCTCAAGATTGCTATTGCAGGAGGAGAAGGAAAACTGCATGGCGCCTTGAACTCCTGAAAGAAATCAGAATAATGAAGAAAGCAGTGCAGGCAGTCCTCAACCTGTGAATACAGCTGAGCCCCAAAATTTCTGTTGCCAAGTGAGACAGTTTGTGAGGTTTGCCCCATTTTGCGACATTTCTTGCGGCAGTTGTTAAGCGAATCACTGCAGTTGTTAAATTAGTAAAATGGTTCTTACATGAATCTGGCTTCCCCATTGACTTTGCTTGTCAGAAGGTCGCCAAAAGGGGGTCACATGTCACTGCAACTCTCATAGATATGAGTCAGCTGCCAAGCATCCAAATTTTGATCGCATGACCATGAGGGTGCTGCAGTGGTGACAAGTGTGAAAAACGGTCACAAGCCCCATTTTTGAGTGCCGTAGTAGAGGAGATTTCGTCCACTTTACTTCCCATTCTTTTATACATCAATGGGAATAACAAGAGTTCTAGAACACCAATAAATGTTTTACTGAAAAGGGGTCTAGTATTTTTAAGAAGGTGGACCAGTCTGCTACCCATGTTTAGAAAAACTCCTTCCCCTTTCTTCCTTTTTTCCCTTGTGCGAAAATTTCGTGAATACTTCCTGGCTTCACTAACATCCTTCAGCTGATCACAAAGCTTTTTTTTTTTTTTTACTGGGTTGGTTCAATACCCTGTAGTGCAGGGCTGCCAACCTTGGCAACTTTAAAACCTGTGGACTTCAACTCCCAGAATTCCCCAGCCAAGATTACGTCAAAGCAGATTTAATAGACCACTAGGTCTGCTGTCCATTTTCTATGTTTCATATAGATATTCAAAAGAAGCACAAAGTACTGAGCCCTGTGGCATGGCACAAAAGAGTGCTCTTGAACTGGGCCTCTCACTCCCTATTAACAAAACAGCCAATTGAGGGACTGGAGGCTAAAACATATAAAGAACGGTTGCTGGAATTGGGCATGTGTAGTTGAATGAAAAGAAGGACTAGGGGTGACATGATAGCAGTCTTCTAATATCTCAGGGGCTGCCACAAAGAAGAGGGAGTCAAGCTATTCTCCAAAGCCCCTGAAGGCAGGATAAGAAGCAACGGATGGAAGCTAATCAAGGAGAGAAGCAACCTAGAACTAAGGAGAAATATCCTGACATTTAGAACAATTAACCAGTGGAACAACCTGCCTCCAGAAGCTGTGAATGCTCCAACACTGGAAGTTCTTAAGAAGAGACTGGACAACCATTTGTCTGAAATGGTATAGGGTTTCCTGCCTGAGCAGGGAGAAGGCCTCTTCTCTGTTATTCTGTTATTAAATCTTGGAGAAAAGAGCCAAACCAGCAGAAGACTGCACTGCTCAGCCCCAGGATCCCACAGCCAGACTAAGACAGTAGCGTGGTCAATGGAATTGAAGATTGCTGAGGGATCAAAGAGAGCAAGGATGGAGGCAATAACCCAGGGGTCCCCAACCTCTGGTCTGTGGACCAGTACCGGGCCGCAGCATGCCAACAACCCGTCCGCACAAACAAGCAAAGCCCCATCCGCGAGATGCAGGCAACACACAAAACCACGCACTCTCCGGTCCACGGAAAAACCTCTCTCCACGGAACCGGTCCCTGGTGCCCAAAACATTGGAGACCTCTGCACTAACCCATCCTGTCAACTTTCCATCACACATCTTTGCATTAGTCAGAAACTAGTGAAAAGAATCTGGGGATTTTTTGTTGTAGGTTTTCCCCACCCCCAGGACTTAATGGAAGCAAGAACAAGTCAGGAAGAGAAGATTTCATCTCCACATCCCCACCCTCACCCCCCCCCCCAAAAAAAAACCAGGTCATTCTCATTTCTCATTCATAAACTTCAGAACTAAATAATGCAAGAATCGTGTGTGTCACCCCTGAGAAGGTTTTCAAAATCTCTTTCTCCTTTGAAAGGAATTACAATAGCCAATTCTGTTTCTCCATACTGAATGAAACGAGGAAGAAAAAAAAAGATTTTGTTTTCTACGTGGCACAAATAATCTATCACAATTTTGGTTGCTAAAAGATAACAGGAAGACTGTTTTCCCAACAACTTTCTGATCTTCCCAGCTCATTGATGCCATTACAGAAGCATCATCAGTGGTGACCAACATCTAAGGGGCTTTGGCTAATTCTCATGTGCCCTGAGGAAATATATATTATTGTGTAGTGGGTCCGATGCAAGGAAGAGACACCAGCCGGTGTGTGAGTTCAGCTCTTTATTGGAGGGGGGTAGCAAACTGAGGAGTGAAGGTTACCTGGCCTCCTTAAATACCTGGCCAGGTAAGCGGACAGCCAATGGGGTTGGCCCTAGGTTTCCCGCCGAAACTGGGTTTCCCGCCAAAACCGTTCAGACCAACTCCCCCTGGTGGCTGTTGCTATGCAGGTGCCTGCATACATAACATATATCAGGCCTTCATTGTCAAGAATAAAAATCCCATTTATTTTCTAGCATACTTAAAGTTGTTTTTTTTTAAAAAAGGCAAGTCTCAGCAAAGATATTGCAATCCCCTTTACTACACTAAACTGATAAGATATATTTCACCAGTTCTGTATTTTCTTCTATTGGATCAGCACAGCTTTTTGATTCCCATTTATCAGATGATTTAGAGAGGAGAAAGAAAGATCCCAGATAATCCAGGACAACCTTTTTTTTTAAAAAAAAAAGCATTGTAAAGACAACAATTTGTGGGGGATTTGCTATTCAAGAGTCTGTCCCTATCCTACCGGTATATGCCATTTCCCCACATTTATGATGAATCTGAGGTCTAGCCAACTTTGATTCATCTTTAAAAAAAGGTAATAGAAGCATATCTGGGAAACCACAGGAAAATCCCAGAGATCTCCTGGGATGTGCACAGTGCTTTTTTGTTAAAAAAAAAAGGTGCCGGAACTCACACACATCATATAACCCGCCTTGCCTACCCTACAAGGTTCCATCCAAAAAAGGTGCCGGAACTCCGTTCTGAGCGTTCTATGAGAAAAAAAGCCCTAGATGTGCACATGAAATCACCAGAACTTTGGAGGAGGAGGAGAAGGAGGAGGAGGAGGAGGAGGAGGAGGAGGAAGGGAGGGAGGGAGGGAGAAGAAGGGAGGAGGAGGAGGAGAAGGAGAAGGAGAAAGACTTACTCTGTTCCATACTTGCAATTGATTGGGGGATCCAATATTATATACCCAAAGAACTGTAGATTTGTTTTGTATCTGATAAACATTCAGGCTTTCAAGATTGATATCAGCCTCATAAGGTAGACTAGGCAGATGACCAGATGAGCTACTTCTACTTTATTGTAAGGGTAATATAACAGAATCTTACAAGTTTGACAGTACATTTCTCCCCCAACCCCCAAGACACCACAACCTCCTCCTCCTCCTCCTCCTGAATTTTAAAGAAAGTTTATAAAGGAATCTTCAGATATAATGGCAAAGGCAGGTAATATTTTATTAAGTGCTCTTCAGAACCACAGAGTTTAAAAAAAAACATTTCTTGAAAGTTTTTACATAATTAAAAATTAAACAAGAACAAATGTATAAAAGAAAAATAGAAACAGATAAAAGTGCTAAAAAGAAGAGGAAAAGAAATTAAAGAAGCAGCTTCCAATTTTCTTTAGTGCAGTTATGAACAAACTGCTATCATTTCCCCCCTTTAGAACTGCATTATATAGTTCCCTTCCTCTCATATTTAACCCCCACAACTGCAGTTTTCATGCCATATTACAGTAACTGTGAAAAAGTAATGCTTCACTAATGCTAATTCTAACCTGATGAGTACCTTGGAATCTCTTCAGACATGGCCCTTCCAAAACAAATTTCCAATTATCAGCTGTAGAAATTTGAGAGTTCTTTTCTGAATATGAAAACTAAGTATTTAGGAAGGATGTGTAGTATAGCAAATAACCTTTTTTGTTGGATGACACACAAAGTGTTACACACCCAGAGAGAGACAGACAGAGAGAGAGTACCCTGGAAAATAAACTCTATAATAAAATGATTGATTGACTGATTATTTGATTTATTTATATGTATCCTACCATCATCATCATCATCATCATCATCATCATCATCATCATCATCATCATTATCCTTATAAGAGAGATGGGTGGCATAAAAAATTAATAAATAAAATAAATACATTATTTTTTTACAAATAACTCCAGGCAGCGAAAGTATCCAACACACCTGCCTCCTCTTATTTTCCCCACAACAACAACAACCCTGTAAAGTGAATGGAGCTGAGAAAGAGAGACTGGCCCAAAGTCACCCAGCCGACTTTCATGCCTACTGTAAGGTGGGACTAGAACTCACAATCTCCTGGTTTCTTCCCTTGGTGCCTTAACCACTAGGCCAGGGGTAGGCAACCTTGGCTCTTTTATGACTCGTGGACTTCAACTCCCAGAATTCCTGAGCCAGCATGGCTCAGCTTGGAAACCTCTCCCTTTCCCCCTCAGCTTGGCTGGCTCAGGAATTCTGGGAGTTGAAGTCCACGAGTCATAAAAGAGCCAAGGTTGCCTTCCCCTGGACTAGGTCAAACTGGCGCTTTATTACATGCCATCAAGTTGGGGTAACCACATAGACACGAGTATCTCCAGGATGATCGGTCGCCAGCCTGGCTTTCCAGATTTTCCAGCAGAGCACCGATTGTCATTATATATTTTTTTTTAAAAAATCCACTTTTCTGCTAATTGTCCTTTTCTTTTCATTCCTGCCATCCCTTCCCACTATCGAAATCCTCTCCAGAGAGTTGGGTTTTCCCATAATGTGTCTGAAATATAAGAATTTGAGCCTGGTCAGCTGTGTCTCAAGTAAGAATCAGGACTGATTTGTATTCATCCTATGTGCTTGTGTTGTTAGAAAAGCAGATTTATTTATTTGTTTTTGTTCAGTTGCTAAGTTGTGTTCAACTTTTTGCACACACACACCCTTTTTTTCTCCACTGTCTCTTGGAGTTTGCCCAAACCCTTGCTCACTGAGTCAATGACTCTATCTAACCATTTCACCCTCTGCCGTCCCCTTGTCCTTTTGCTTTCCATCTTTCCCAACATCGGGGTCTTTTCCAATGAGTCCAATCTTCTCACTTGGTGATCAAAGGATTTAAATTTCAGCTTCAGTGTCTGTCCTTCCAAAGAAGAGTCAGGGTTGATTTCCTTTAGGATCGACCGATTGGATCTACTTGCAATCCAGGGGATTCTCCAACACCACAATTTGAAAGCATCAATTCTTCAGTGCTCTGACAACGTTAAGTTGTTGGACTTCAGCTCCCAGAATTCCCCAGCTGTCCATGCTGACTGGGGAATTCTGGGAGCTGCAGTCCACACGCCTTAAAGCTGTCAAGGTTGAGAAACCCTGTCCTAGAATGTAATCGGGTTTATGACAATTTGTTGCCATGGCCAACTCACCAAGCCAACATGCCACAGCCAACTTGCCGTGGCCAACTCACCACGGTCAACTCACTTGAGACAATCTGCTGCAGGACAAGAGTTACACTAATATCAAAGAAATGATGGAATAGAATCATTAAAAAAAGGATGAAAAAGAGAAGCAACCTGGAATTAAGGAGAAACTTCCTAACAATGAGCAGTGGAACAGCTTGCCTTCAGAAATTGTGGGCACTCCATCACTGGAGGTTTTTAAGAGGAGACTAGACAGTCACTTGTCTGAAATGGTATAGGTTCTCCTGCGTGAGCAAGGGGCTGGACTAGAAGACCTCCAAGGTCCCTTCCAGCTCCTATTCTATTCTATTCTATTCTATTCTATTCTATTCTATTCTATTCTATTCTATTCTATTCTATTCTATTCTGTTCTGTTCTGTTCTGTTCTGTTCTGTTCTGTTCTGTTCTGTTCTGTTCTGTTCTATTCTATTCTATTCTATTCTATTCTATTGAAAAACAGAATGAAATACGAATGACAAATATTAAAATTATTTATTTATTTTAAATAATTACATTAAATTGTTAAATTGTCCTGCGGAGAGTTGTCCCACGGCAAGCTGGCCATGGTAAGTTGTCCCAAAGTGAGTTGGCCATGGCAAGCTGGCTGTGACAAGTTGGAGATGATGAGTTGTCCCTAGAGCTAAGAGACTAATGAGAACTAACCTAGCAGCCTCTCCTCACTGGGCATGCTCACATGGCACCTAGAGTTCCATCTTACAGAGGTGTCCCCTCAAGGTCAAGATGGCAGCCACAGCTACACCTTAAAAGCCCTGCCAGCCTTTAGTTACATAAGACATGTACTTAAGATAGCTCAATTTTTCACCAGTCCTAGAACTAAACTGCTGACCAGCCTGTTCACTTGACCCAGAATTGTTAGGAAACTGCACTTCGCAGCTTTATGTGCTGAAATGTGAAATTATGAAAATGTTGACAAAGTGAGATGTTAACTCCTACCTCTACACAGAGCCCTGACATATAAATATAAACGCTTAGCTTGGAGACTGCCAAGCAATCTCTTTTCCAAAATGACTGACATTTTCTCTATGGATGCCATTCATGCATTTAGATGGCTCGCTAATGACTCATTGTTCACATTCACACTGTACCGCGGTAGCTATAACACTAATTTTGCGCACTATTCTTCTAATCTGTAACGACTGCAGTAGAGTAAAGGTGACAGGAGACACCCTCATTTGGCTAACCGAACAATAATATTATTTCTAAAATAGAGATGCAGTTTTCTGGTCCATTACAAGCTGTAAAAGGGCAAAAAAAAAATCTTTTGAGCAATCTGCAGATATTTAGTATGTTGTGGCTTCAATAGCAGAAAATCCACTGATAGAACAGCCTATTTTGAATGAAAATTCTGAATTTATTTTTTCTATCATCTGTTCTACAGTCTATAATTGTTGGAGTTTTTTGGCTATGAAAAGTCTTCTCCAGCACCAAAGATCAACATTATTTATATATCAAACTTTTTAACTGCCCGTTTCCTCACAAAAGCTTCTGGGCTGTTGAAATTTGTTGATATTCTTTCTAACCTGCTGATTCCAAGTTTGTTTTCACAGCCACAGAGCATTATGGGAAAGCCTATTGCTGGAACCATTTTGATCTCTACTGATATAGCCTGTGTTTTTCAATCTTAGTGACTTTAAGACCTGTAGACCAACTCCCAGAATTCCCCAGCCAACCATGTTGGGAGTCGAAGTCCATACATCTTAAAGTTGCTGTGATTGAGAAATAGTGATATGGGCACTATTAGTGACTTTTTGAAGGCCTTAGTAACCTTTTAAAGGCCTCCATTCTACACTACGTCATGCACCTTATTAAATAAAAGTACCAGCAACTCATTAGTTCTGTTTTTTCTGTTTTGCCCTCAACCTGGGCCTCCTTCCTCTATTTCCTCCTTGTCATGTCACTGCCCAGCTAGAGCCACCCAGAACATTTGGCACTTTGCAAAAGGCTGAACTCAGCATCCTCCATGTCCTTTGTGGAGGTAGCCACGTGGGCTCAAGAACAAATTACGTGGTTGACACCACAACCGCTTGGAGGCTATTTGTAACATTCCTTTGCAAAACCATAATTTGACATGTTGTCATGTCTAGAGTGTCTAATCCAAGGAAGCAGGAGATCCACATACAAGGATGGGGTGCAATTTGCTATACGTCTCTTCCTTCCAACACCCCCCTGGTACGAACAATGCTGTGGCTGGTTTTCCTTCATTGCTGATGTGTCTAAAGGCTGTCTAAAGAAGATTTCGCTAGTCTCCCAAAGGTGCTTTCTTGGACTTTCTTGTTTTTTTTTTCCTCTTTTTGCTTCTCATCCATGAAGAAAATGGACGAGATGTTGGAATGAACAGAACTGAAGAAGCTTCTGGGATGAGAAGCAAAATATTTTCAAGGGGAAAAAACAACAACAAGAAAATCCAGTTGATTTTGGAAAAGCACCTTTCGGGCAACCATGATCTGGATGACTGAGAATCTCCATAGACATTTGGGTAGTCTGTTTGGCTAAACCGAGAACATCTGGACTGCTGCTGCTAGCCATTATTTAACAGATTAACAGAGTTGGAAGGGACCTTGGAAATCTTCCAGTCCTCCCCTCTGCTCAAGCAGGACAAATGTCTGTCCAGTCTCTTTTAAAAGCCTCCAGTGATGGGACACCCACAACGTCTGAAGGCAAGCTGCTTGACCAGAAGACCTCCAAGATCCCTTCCAGCTCTATTCCAGCTGACTGATTGAAAGTCTTTCATGGCTTGGGGCTGGGTTATTTACAAGATGGTTGTAATGTATTGGGCCTTTTACTTGAACTGTTTTCACGTGTCTTTGAATGCTGCTTGAGATTGCTTAATTTTTTATTTTTTTATTTTTTATTTTAATCCCATTTATATCCCGCCCTTCTCCGAAGACTCAGGGCAGCTTACAATTTAAGCACAAACCAATGTGCTTAGCAATAGCTTTCATTCTATGTATATTTATTTATTTTTATTTTATTTTTATTACATTTATATCCCGCCCTTCTCCGAAGACTCAGGGCGGCTTACAAGCTTAGCAGTAGCCTTCATTCTATGTATATGCCTGCTTGTTAGGGCTTTCACACACACCCCAAGCGGCATTATTACAAAGTCAGCTTATTGCCCCAACAATCTGGGTCCTCATTTTACCTACCTCGGAAGGATGGAAGGCTGAGTCAACCTTGAGCCTGGTGGGATGCGAACCTGCACTAATTGCAGGCAGCTGCAATTAGGGTGTCTGTGTAACGGTCGCTGGCTGCCCAGACATGCAGTCTCCGGGACGATCATTGGTTGGCTCTGGGGCGGGAATAGGTTCCTTTAAACCTATTGGCTGCCGCCTAATGGCCAACCGTATAAGTAGCTGCGTAGAAGCCTCTGTTCTCAGTTCTGTTCCTGTTTGCCTCAATAAAGCAATGTTCCTGTTTGAAACCTCTCGTCTTGCTTCCTGCCTCCAAAGAACTCACTACACAACAACAGTGATGTTAACTTTCCTATTCTATTTGGCAGGAAAGGCATGCTCTGGGTCCCATCTGTGAGACAGTGTCATCTGTTGGGATGCAGGAGGAAAGCATTTTTTTCTACCATGGCATTTGCCCTCTGGAACATCATCCTTCCCAAAGTTAGATTTGCTCAAACCCTGCTGGCTTTTTTAGGGCACTAAAAATCTGGCTTTGACATTGTGCCCAGGGCCCCAGTAGCATGACTGAAGCTGTGCACTTGTTTCAATGTTTCTGATTTGTCTTGCTGCTCTTGCTGCTGTTTTTAATTCTAGTTGTGTGGTTTTTTTATTGCTGTTCTTGTCTTTTCGTCCTAAGCCTCCCACAGTAATCTATATGAGATTGGCAGCCTGTAAGTTTATTAACTAAACAAATAACACTTAGGAAGTAACCAAAATTGCTGAAATTTCAGGTCAAGGAGACAAACCAACAAACCTAAGAAACTAAGGACTTTAACTTTCTTTTAGTTAAACTAATAAAGCATTCTTTTTCTTTGCCTCAGGGGTCTTCAAACCCGGCCCTTTTGTGACTTGTGGACTTCAACTCCCAGAATTCCTCAGCCAGGTGCCTGGCTGAGGAATTCTGGGAGTTGAAGTCCACAAGTCATAAAAGGGCCAAGTTTGAAGACCCCTGATTTACCTCATAACAATGAGTGATTTGATTCAGATGAACAATCAGGAATGAGTAAGCAATGCTCTGTTCTTCTCACAGCCACAGGTAGTTCTTTCTCTGTTCACAAGGGACCCCAACTGGGTTCGGGAGAGGGAATGGTAATTCCCAGATGATTATGACACTTCTGTTCTTGCTTTTGGTCTGTAACCATCACTATTACAGCATCAGCAAGGACTAAGATGCTACTCAGGTATGACTGAGATGGATTGTCCAGGAGAAATAACCTACCTAAAACCACAGCTGTCCAGCCAAATCAGAAGACTTAACAGGTATAGTTTAAGAGACTTTGCTCCTAAAGGAGCACGCAAGGGATTTGTGCTGTAACTGACTCAAATTAAGAGAGATAATTTGTGGGTACACTGGGTTTTACCACTAAGACCACCACTCTTTGGAAAAAAGCATTTTTTTGCTATTTTTAACAACAAGATGGGTGGGCTTCTCCATTGCAGGCGTTCCTGAGGATGCAACCACAAGAAAAGAACTTGCTTGTAGTGGAAAGGAATCTGGACTTGGATAGAGCAGGAATCCGATGTACGTTTCTCTCTTAAGGATCACAACTTCTGAAGCAGGAATGACAAGGGGCAGGATAAATAGCTGCTCATTAAAAGCTGTGGATTAATTAGATCTTAATTATGAAGGCTGCCTTCATAGCCCTGCAAATACTTCTGCTTATGACGTGTATTATTTCTACTGATGTCCTAGCTTTCCTTCAAGTAGCATTGTGCAGCATCCGTGAACCTCCTGATTTTATTTATTTACTGTTTGTTTGTTTGTTTCTTTAGCATGTAGCATATCATACATGGACTAGCAATACAGCAAAGGTGCCTTTTGGGACAGCCATGACCTGGATGATTGAGAATCTCCATAGACAACTAGCAGCACTATATATTAGCATTTCATTTAGATTAGTAAAACGTAATAAAATCTAAATGTTAAAAGGATCTATGTTCAAATACCAAAGTCTAGGCCAAGGGTAGGCAACCTTGGCTCTTTTATGACTCGTGGACTTCAACTCCCAGAATTCCTGATCCAGCTATGCTGAGGGAAAAGGGAGAGGTTTCCAAGCTGAGCCATGCTGGCTCAGGAATTCTGGGAGTTGAAGTCCACGAGTCATAAAAGAGCCAAGGTGACCATCTAATCACTGAAGCGCAGCATCATTTATATATTATATATATATGAGATACTGGATTGGTATATGCAGTCAGTTTACAGCTGTGATCTACAGCATGACGTGGGATGACGTGGGATCCCCCAGTCACACTGAGGGGAGGATATAATGCCCCATTTATACAGAGAGTCCCGGCAGACGCCATGTGAGGTATGAATCCTATTCAGGATTGTCCATTGCTAACATTGTGGAGTCATTTATGTGTCTTCTTATGCTCCCCAAACCATTTAGCTTTCCAAATTTGTTTACTGTATTTTATTTGTTAAATGTATTTGCCGCCTATCATGTCATGGGGTTACCCTGGACAGCTTACAGTGTTTAAAAAGGAGGAAAATGAAAGGAGCGTAAACAGAAAAGAAGTAAAATCATAGAACCATAAAATAAACAGTGAAAAGAACACAACGAGAACACATCAATACTATATCCCCAAAGACGGATTGGTGGAGAGAAGAGAGCAAAGGTGTGTGTGTGTGTGTGTGTGTGTGTGTGTGTGTGTGTGTGTGTGTGTGTGTGGAGATGAGTCTTCCATCAAACCAGCAGCCCCCTTTAGTGTGGTACTCCCCTCATGGGTTCCTAGGCCAACAAGCAGAGCCAGGTCTTCAGGCTCTTGTGGAAGGATAGGGGGTTTGGGGGCAGATCTTACCTTAGAACAGGGCTTTTCAACTTTTTCACCCATTGTACCACTTTTAGGATATGGCAACATCTGAGTACCACCAGTCACCTAGCAAGGTGTCAAAAACTTGATGACCCCTTTATAAGTAATTCAAAACAGCAAACATACGTAATAGTCCTTCCTCCTCCTATTTTCCGCACCACAACCACCTTGTGACGTGGGTTAGGCTGAGAGAAAGAAACTGGCCCAGAGTTAGCCTAAGGCGAGACTAGAACTCACAATCTCCTGGCGATTGGCCCAAAGTCACCCAGTTGGCTTTCACCGCTAAGATGGGACTAGAACTCACAGTCTCCTGGTGATTGGACCAAAGTCACCCAGTTGGCTTTCACCGCTAAGATGGGACTAGAACTCACAGTCTCCTGGTGATTGGACCAAAGTCACCCAGTTGGCTTTCATACTTAAGATGGGACTAGAACTCCCAGTTTCCTGGATTCTAGACTAGGACCTTAACCACTGCACCAAACTGACTCTTCACCACCCTCTTGACTTTTTTGACACCCTTCTCCTTTCCAACCTGGCTGCTTGAAGTTCTGAAACTAGCTTTCCCAGTCCTACCCCACTTTTGTAAGAAGTCTAAAAATAGCAAGAAGGGGAAAGTGCCAGATATATGACATTTTAGATGGAAAGAGGGGAGTAAAAATGGAGCCTAAGAAGAATGATTACCTAACAAAAGAGGATGACATAGAGCTGAATTGGCAGGCTGGAAATTTTAAACGTGGTGTCTTCATCGCCAGTCACTCACTGGGGGTGAAGAATCTCCTTCCACAAGGTTTCCCCTGTCAGTTCACACTCTGAATTATTTGATTCAGTGTTCAGTCTCACAACAGAGATAGGAGAAACACCATCTGTGCATTCTCAGGGGCAGGACTGAGAAGGTCTGCGCCATTCATCTTCCCTTCCTTCTACGCTTCTCAATCTTTGCCCCAAAGGTCCGAAAGCTGAGGTGACATTCCAGCCCTTCCAATTTTTAGTCAGACACGGGTACATCTCCCCATCTGGAAGTAGAATTGAGGACCATCTTGGTCTGCTTCTTCTCAACAAGGGCAATAAAACCAGGTGGTCTCCATGTGGACCCTAACTCATCTTCTTGCATCTTACACACAGATCGTACTTTATCTCATGGCACCTGCCCTTATTGTTATTATTTATCGTTGCTGCAGCTTCCCTGGTGCTCTGGGCCCTTTGTAGACAAGGTGTAAATTATGAGGAGAAGATTCAACTTTCCCTCATGAGGAGAGCAACGGGCCGCCTTTGCTTGTTTTGCAATGTTTCCATCACATATTTTCTCTTCGCGTTCTCCAAATTTTCCGCACACTCTACATGAATCAAAGAAAATGTTTCCCATCAGCTTTGTTTATCCCCCTTCTCTGGGCCTTTTTATCCCATTCCATAACACATGGATATATCCAGTTCCTACATTAATCTCATACTTTTGGATAGGATCCCTGCGGCCTCTTTATGGTTAATGCAACCCAATAAAAATCTATGCTCTGGTAATTGCTCAAAGCATCTCCTAAATATATGTTGGATAAAGACATTAAAAGCCTCAAGCAGCTCCCTCTACTAGTAACTACAGGCACACAATGTACTTAACCCCCTCAGTTCAACTTCCAAGTACATCCACACAACATGCTGATCCAGGCTAAGATTAAATTGGGTTGTATCTGGGGAGGACTGGCTTAATATGTTTTGTGAATTTAGCTAGGTGAGTTAATGTATGTAAATTGTTAGCGTTTGATTAATGTGTGCCCAGCTAGTCCTTGACAACTGAGCCCCAAACTTCTGTTGCTAAGTGAAACATTTCTTTAAGTGAACTTGGCCCCCTTTTATGACCTTTTCTTGAAATAGTCGTTAAGTGAATCGTTGCAGTTGTTCAGTTAGTAACATGGTTGTTAAGCGGATCTGACCTCTCCATTGACTTTGCTTGTCAGAAAGTTGGAAAAAGGCGATCGTGCAACTCTGCGCCGCTGCAACCGTCATCAATACGAACCTGTTGCCAAGCGTCTGAATTTGGATCCCATGACCCTGGGGAATGCTGCAACAACTGCCGGTTGAGCTCCGGACGGCACCGGACCTTCGCTCCTTCCGGCGCGGTCTGAAGACCCATTTATTTGAACAAGCTGGCCTGGCCTGATGGGGGACGTTAGGGTTTTTAATGGGTTTTTATATTATTACTGTTTTTTTATCTGGGCAATTGTTTAATTCTCTTTTAATTTTTGTATTTTCTATTTATATATGCCCTGTTCACCGCCCTGAGTCCTCCGGGAGAAGGGCGGTATACAAATTTAATAAAATAAATAAATAAATAAATAAATAACAGTTGTAAGTGTGAAAAACGGTCATAACTCACTTTTTGTTCAGTGCCATTGTAACTTTGAACAGTCACTAAATGAAGTTGTAAGTTGAGGACTACCTGTATGTACTGTATGTATGTATTATGTTTGTATGTATGTATGTATGTATGCATTTAATTATTCTTTAATTATTTAATTTCTGCAGCTGCGCAACTCAACCAAATGACTCTGGGCAGCTGGCTGAGGAATTTTGGGAGTTAATGTCTACACATCTTAGCAGGAGCAGGAGCTGTAACTATTGTTCTTTGTTTTCCTTTACTCCGACTGAGGAGCCAGCTCAAGAAGATGTCTCTTTCTAAGACACAGTTTCCTCTGAGTCCAGCTCAAATCCTGGGATGAATTCGTGGACTCATAGCACGAAAGTGGGTCTGCTTTGCCTTCTTCCAGGATGCTTTTCAACTTCACAGTCTAGCCTCCAGCCCTGGATATCCTGCGGGTCTTCCATTTCAATTGCGGACGGTCCTCAACTTATTTTTTTTTTTAATTCCATTTATATCCCGCCCTTCTCCGAAGACTCAGGGCGGCTTTACAAACTTAGCAGTAGCCTTCATTCTATGTATATGCCTGCTTATTAGGGCTTTCACACACACACCCCAAGCGGCATTATTACAAAGTCAGCTTAATTGCCCCCAACAATTTGGGTCCTCATTTTACCTACCTCGGAAGGATGGAAGGCTGAGTCAACCTTGAGCCTGGTGGGACTCGAACCTGCACTAATTGCAGGCAGCTGGTGTTACTTAAGGAGGCATTAGCCCACTGCTCCACCAAGGCTTTTATCACAATTGAACCCAACTTTTCTGTTGCGAAGCCAGGCAGTTTAAGCGAGTTTTGCACCATTTGCCCCAGTTGTTAAGTGAATCGCTGCAATTGTTAAGCGAATCTGGTTTCCTTCATTGACTTTGCTTGTTGGCTAGTCACTAAATGAATAGTAAGTTGAGGAATACCTGTATGGACCACTCCTGCTCAGCTTCAAGATCTGCCAAAGCTACTTATTCATATCTCACCTCTAACCAAGAGTAATTTCACAGCTCTCTCATTGCTTTCCAGATCACTATTTCTCAGCCCTGACAACATTTGTGAAAACCAGGCCTAAGCTAGGCGGACTCCAACTGACATGGCTGTCTAGGACAGGGGTAGGCAACCTTGGCTCTTTTATGACTCATGGACTTCAACTCCCAGAATTCCTGAGTCAGCACAGGGAATTCTGGGAGTTGAAGTCCACATATCTTAAAATTGCCAAGGCAGAGAAATACTGCTTCCGATATTCCTACAAATTTGATCTCTCAAACATTAGCCACACCGGTTGCAAATGATGGAATGAGCAACCCAACATCACAAATCCACAACAACTCCCACCATTTCAAACCATTACATGGCTCAGGGCAAAGGCCTATTGAAAGAAAGATAGAGGCCTGGGCTCCTAACAAACCTTTCCAGGCAAGGATTTCTTCCTTAAAGAACATTTTATTTAGGAAACAAGATATCTGGCATGTACAAAGGTTAACCCAAGACTAAAATCCCCTCCCTCAGGTTACAAAGTTACAAGTTGCAATTCCCACCCCAATTTGCTGTCATAAATCACATTCACCAACGTGGGCCCTCCTCCCAGCACTTCAGCCTGCCAAAATGTTATCGGCATTGACCTTGGTTCTTACACATAGAAATTGTTTTGGCTAACTGAAAAAAAATACACCTCCCCCCCTTTCCTCTTTTAACTAAAATCTCTAAACTAATATAAGGCAACGAAGACAAAATGGAAATGGCTTCAGTTCAGTTTGTCACAGCATTGACATTATGTTTATGTTTATTGGACTTATATACCGCCCTTCTCCCGTAGGACTCAGGGCGGTTCACAAGGAATTTAAAATAACAATACATATTATAAAAGTTAAGAACAATTAAAATAATTAAATTTAGTCCTTGAATAAAATAAAACCCCTAATAAATGCCAATTAAAACCCAATTGAATAAAATTGCAATTAAAATTCTCAGTCCTGGCCGGAAAGCTCAAACAGCCAGGTCTTCAGGTCCCGGCGGAATGAGCGAAAGTCAGGGGCAGTGTAGTGTAGTGTAGTGTAGTGTAGTGTAGTGTAGTGTAGTGTCGTGTAGTGTCGTGTCGTGTCATGTCGTATAGTATAGTATAGTATAGTATAGTATAGTATAGTATAGTATAGTATAGTATAGTATAGTATAGTATAGTATAGTATAGTATAGTATAGTATAGTATAGTATAGTATAGTATAGTGTACTGTACTATCTTTACTTCCACATCTTAAAATGCTGGAGTTTTGTCTTCTGCAAATTCTTCCACACAATCTTTGGGGATATTTCTTTTCTGCACCTCTAAGCTACGTGCAACCATGGAACATAAGAACCCAGCATGCCTCTGGCTGAGCCTTTACATACCAGCGCTCAGAAGACAGGGTGTAAAATAATCCTGCTACTTATTATGGATATCTGGAAGACAGCCAAGGTCCACTAAGTCTCCTTCCTGAAAGGACACCAGAGCTGCAAAACAACTGTTCCCCAAAATCCAAACCCCAGAGTGAGGCCTTCTTTGCATCGTCGGCTTCGCCAGCTGAAACTTGCCCCAGGAAAGCAGATTTTCAGACCTGACGGATCTCCACTCCATTGCATTCAGAACAATAAAGAAAGGGATGCCTGCAAACACCTTGAGTAATTTCTGCTTTCCATCTAGACTGTTCTTCCTTGGGTTTGCTCCAGCCTCTCAGCCTTCCCTCTTCTCTGCAAAGAATATTGTCCGTGGAAAAGTCTGGGTTTCTCCTCTTTTCCTTTCTTTAATCACTCATAGCCTTCTGGGTTAAATAGCTCCCATATGCAATTTTTTTCCCCCAAAAGCCATATAGCCCCACATCTGTGCAGAACGATCAGCTAACCCCCAGACACCAACCATTAGCAGAGATGGATGGACAGGGGACAAGACAGGGCTGGCAAGGTAAGAAACTTTGAGTTTTATGTTGCTAGTTTGGCTGCTGTCTTCCCGGGCAAGTCTCTCCAACACTTAATCAGTTGGGTTTCCTTTAATTCATACATGCAGAGAGAAAGAGACAGAGAGAGACAGAGATGCTTTTAAGAAACTACAGGATAGGAGTCAGTTTCCTTGGTTGGGATTTTGATTTACATGCTGACATTTAATGTCTTGTAACAGGACATGCTAGAATCAGCAGCCACCACAGAGTGATGTGGTTTCTGGCACCTCCTGTCCTGGTTTCCAGCTGTTAGCACGCTTACTCCCAGCCCCTGATGGTTATTTTCCCCATGGGATAATTGTTTTCTTGTTTGCTTGAAAGCCACAAAGAAATCAAGCTGAGAAACACAACCAGCTTTCTGGTCCAAATCCCTTCTGTGTTGTGAACTCAGTTGGAGGTCTTAAGCAAAAGTTCTCAGCCTCCATTCCTCAGTCTGGATCTGCCTTAGGGATATGGATACTGGCCTGCTTAGGGGGAATAAGTGGGGATTATAACACAAATAATATTTATGAAATAGGAAAGGCTGGTACAATTTACAATCCCACTCATGTGGCAAAATTGTAGAGTTTGAGAAACCGAGCAAATGTCGAGTCTGGATGCAAAAAGCTGGCTAAATGGATTGGCAACAGCATTGGGACTTTTCTCAGAAACTTGTAGCTAGATGGAGGAATGGTTTCTCCAAAACCTTCTTCGCTCTACAAGTAGTCCTTGCCTTAAAACAGCAATGGAGCCCCAAATTTCCATTGCTAAGTGAGACAGTTGTGAGTTTTCCCCCATGTTATGATCTTGCTTGGCACAGTTTTTGAGTGAACTACTGTAGTTGTTAAGCCGGTAACAGGGTTGTTAAGTGAATCTGGCTTTTCCCCATTGACTTTGCTTGTCAGAAGATCGCAAAAGGGGAGCACATGATCCTGGGACACTGCAACCCGTCATAATTACGAGTCAGTGGCCAAGTGTCTGAATCATGGATCACATGACCATGGGGATGCTGCAGCAATCCTAAGTGTGAAAAATGGTTTATTATTGTTATTGTCATTGTTGTTGTTGTTATTTTTCAGTGCCATTGTAACTTTGAACATTGACAATGATTATAAATTGAGGACTACCTGTACTGCACATATTACATAGTAGAGGAGTCTCCAGGTATGGTACATTGTATAAATATGTATATATTTTCTAATCCAAGGGATAGAAATGCCAAACCAGACGGCGATGGGCAGAAATTGCATTTTATCTTTTGTGAAATGCACAGCTTTGTTGAGCCAGGCACTCTCACGCCTGATGCTCCTGCATATGGACTCTTCCTGAACTGCCTATGTGACATGTGATGATGTCACTTTGTTGCACGGTTACTAGGAAGCATCGGAGAAGGGAAGAGACTACTTGGTCACCAATTTTCTTAATTGTTGTTGTTAAAAGTGACAACAATGTCCCAGCAACTCAACAGTGTCTTTCGGAGGGCAGAGGTGAGGAGAGCAAAGTGCCAGAGCTATACAGCAGATTTCTTGAGAGACAATTATCTCACAAATCTGTGGACTTTGTAGTAGAAGTCTTTTGTATATTTTTTATTCTTTATGTATTTATTTATTTTCCATCTTTATTCTTTTTTACAAATAACTCAAGGCAGAGAACATATCCAGAGAACACCACCCTCCTACTATTTTGACCACCACCACAAGGGTGAGTTGAGCCCAAGATCATGCAGCTGATTTTCATGACTAAGATTGGACTTGAACTCAAAATCTCCCCATTTTTTAGCCTGGTGTCTTAATCACTAGACCAGGGGTAGGCAACCTTGACTCTTTTATGACTCGTGGACTTCAACTCCCAGAATTCCTGAGCCAGGTGGCTCAGGAATTCTGGGAGTTGAAGTCCACGAGTCATAAAAGAGCCAAGGTTGCTGGCTCAGGAATTCTGGGAGTTGAAGTCCACAAGTCATAAAAGAGCCAAGGTTGCTGGCTCAGGAATTCTGGGAGTTGAAGTCCACGAGTCATAAAAGAGCTAAGGTTGCCTACCCCTGCACTACACCAAACTGGCTCTTTAGTGATCATCAATCGTATGTTGTGGGGAGGAGATACCAAGTACAGGCTGCAACAGAGACAGCATGGATCCCACCAAATCTTATATAAGTGGTCCTCAACTTACAACTAGCTGCTTAGCGACCATTTGTAGGTACAACAGACCTCCTTGGGTGTACCAACCTGGTTCTGAACATCCAATGGCTGGCCCCCTGTGTGGTCATGTGACGGTATATTGGAAGCTAAGCAATGATCTCACATTTATGGCTGTTTGCAGCACCCTGTAGTCAAGTAACCATGTTTTATGACAGTTTTGCCAAAAAGCAGCGTTTGGCAAATCATTGGTTCTCTTAACATTGCCAATATTCCCTTAACAACTGCTGTCCTAAAATCAAGTCAACCACCTGGATAGCTGGGTAGGTCACAAATGGTGATCACATGTCCCTGGAAGGCTGCAGCCATCATAAATGCATGCCAGTTGCCAAGCAGCCAAATTTTGAGATCTGGTCATAAGTTACTCTTTACAGCTCTGTTGTAACTATGAATAGTCACTAAAACACATACTTGTAAGTCAAGGACTATCTGTATTCATTCTTTCCTATTCATTCTCAGAAATAGGAAAAGGTAATGGGCTATTGTCACACCTGTCCCAGCCAGGCCCTCAGGAAAGTCAGACTCTTGACTCCATTGAGTTGAATTGAAAAAACTTTTACTGAGAGAAACTGGATGCAGTAAAGTCAAGCAGAATCTGAAGGTCCTGTGCAAAGCATAAAGCAATTCTTTCAGTTTACCAAGAAGATCTTTTGAGAACGCTGAGGTGCTGGGCAAGTAACAGTTCACACTCAGGGCATGACAGCCTTGGAACCTGGCAAAAACCAGCTGGGAAGGAGTTCGTCCCATCTCCGAAGACAGTCCCCATCCCTAATTCCCAAGCAAACAGCAGAACTCAACATATCCCAAGCATGCCATCCCACCTCCCCCTCAGCACAATTGCAGGACACCAGAATACGAATGGTGGACCTGACAGTTATCTTCTTCCATACTTCCTCTTTGGATAGGCTATTATCAGTTGTCAAATGTTAACCTTTTCCTTCTTTTATCCTCATACTAGAACATAATGGGGCAACTTGTCACGACCAACTTATCGCGAGACAACTAACCGCAGAACAATTCAACAAATACAAAAGTTAAATTAATTTCAACAGAACGGTGGCCAATAATAATAAATTAAAGTCAATCTAGAAATACAAGAGTTACAATCATCTCGATGAAAACGTGGTCCCCAGTAATAAAAGTAACTGAATGAAATGATTAATACGGATAGTCCTTGACTTACGACCCCAACTGAGCCCAAAATTTCTGTTGCTAAGTGAGACATTTGTTAAGTGAGTTTTGCCCCATTTTACGACCATTCTTGCCACGTTAGTTAAGTGAATCACTGCAGTTGGTAAGTTAGTAACATGGTTGTTAAGTGAATCTGGCTTCCCCCATTGACTTTGCCTGTCAGAAGGTCGCAAAAGGTGGTCACATGGACCCTGCAACTGTCATAAATGTGAGTCAGTTGCCAAACCTCTGAATTTTGATCACGTGACCATGGGGATGCTTCAACGGTCGTAAGTGTGAAAAGCGGTCATAAGTCATCGTTTCCGGCGCCGTTCTAATTTTGAACACTAAATGAACTGTTGTGAGTCGAGGACTACCTGTACAGTGTTGAATTGCCTCGTGGCAAGTTGTGCTCCAGCAAGATGGCCATGGAGAGTTGGCTGTGGAGAGTAGGCCATGGTGAATTGTCCTAAACCAGGGTTAGGCAATCTTGGCTCTTTTACGACTCGTGGACTTCAACTCCCAGAATTCCTGAGCCGACTGGCTCAGGAATTCTGGGAGTTGAAGTCCACGAGTCGTAAAAGAGCCAAGATTGCCTACTCTTGTCCTAGACCCCTTAAGCAGGTGAAAGAGACAGAGAAAGCTGTAGTTTCATGGGAGAAAAAGCTGTGAGTTGGCCATTTGCAAAGGACTCTAACTTTCCGCTACATTGGAGAGACTGTGCCCGGCTCTTAACATCCCTTCCAGCTGCATATAATCTCCAGATGCCTTAAAAAGCCATTTTTCTTGGTGCCATGTGTGAAGCAAAAGTTTTTGTTCCCTTGCCTGCTTCTGCTTTCCTAGTAAAGGCATTGCTAGAGTCTAAATTAGAAACACAGCTTGCCAGAATGTTTGACAACACCAAGTATGGTTGGCAGCATGCCAGATTCCATTCTTCCTTTCTTTCTTTTATTCCTAACAGGGGTAAAAAAAAATGTTCTATCCAAGCTGATATCAGGATCAATTTGCATGCCACGGCTCTCCCACAGAGAAAATGGGGAGAAGAAGCACCTATGGCAGAGGTAGGCAACCTTGGCTCTTTTATGATTCATGGACTTTAACTCCCAGAATTCCTGAGCCAGCCATGCTGAGGGAAAAGGGAGAGGTTTCCATGCTGAGCCATGCTGGCTCAGGAATTCTGGGAGTTGAAGTCCACGAGTCATAAAAGCGCCAAGATTGCCTATCCCTGACCTATGGGAAGACCAGAATAAATGACCCAAGAGGAGAAGATGCTACACAACATTTTTTTTTAAATTTGATTTTGGTTCCTGCATTTAGAGCTATGGTGGCGCAGTGGTTAGAATGTCATATTGCAGGCTAATTCTGCCGACTGCCAGCAGTTTGATTTTTACCGGCTCAAGGCTGACTCAGCCTTCCATCCATCCGAGGTCGGTAAAATGAGGATCCAGATTGTTGGAGGCAAATATGCTGACTCTGTAAACCGCTTAGAGAGGGATGTAAAGCACTGTGAAGTGGTATATATATCTGTTATTGCTATTTTCTAAGTATCAAGACTAAGGGTCAAAAGTAGCTGTGTAGAAAATTGGGAGTCAGGCCAGAAGGAAACAAATCGCAGACCAGGGATGTTGAAAAGGTTGGGATGGTGGCTGTGCTTCCACCACCACTAATATATTTTCCTTTTATTTTATTTAAATTCTAGATGTTGTTTTTTTAATAAGTAACATTCATTCTTCATCCTATTTTCTCCACAAAAACAACCCTGTGAGTTGGCTTGGGCAGAGAGAGAATGATTGATTCCAAATTCCCCAGCCAACTTTCATGCTTTAGAATTCAGAGTTTTCTAGTAATATGCTCAAAATCACCCAGTTGGCTTTCATGCCTAAGGCGGGACTAGAACTCACAGTCTCCTGGTTTTTCCCTTAGTGCCTTAATTACATGCATGCAACCGACATACGTAAAAGAGGACAGGGCTTTAAAAATATGGATCTGGATGTGATTTGGATTTTTTGAAAAAAAAAACCTTACAAAAAATAGCATGATGAAAGGATCTACAATACACTGCTTTCATTTCAGATCCTTTTCTGAGATTCTGTTTCCTCCATAAGCAGCTTCTGGGGAAAATTCCATATTTATTACATTTTTATTTATACGGTTACATTCTTCACCGCCTTATATATTTTATAATTTTATTACATTTTTATATAGTATTACATTTTTTCACTGCATTATATATCTTATAATTTTATTACATTTTTATTTATATTGTATTACATATTTTTTTTATTTGCACTGCATTACATTTTTATTCCATTAAATGGAACTTTAAAAATCCATTTTTATTACAAAATTACTTAAACGTTGCTAGAAGAGCAAGGATGGAAGATCACACTAAGGTTAACTTTTCCATCGGGCTTTAATAAAGAAGAGCATGATAAGAGGCATTTTATCAATTTTCCTCTAAAAGAGGCTGTAAATTCACAGGTGACACAAGTTGTGTTCAACCAGGTGAAAACAGTCAACCAAATATTGCAGATAATGGAATCCTATTTACAGGTAATCCTCGACTTACATTCTTTGATTGACCATTTGAAGCATGAAAAAAGTGACTTATGACCTTTTTTCACATTTACGAGCACTGTAGCATCTCGGTGGTCACATGATCAAAATTTGGACACTTGGAAACTGGCATGTACTTGTGACAGTTGCAGTGTCCTGGGATCATGTGACCACTTTTTGTGACCTTCAAACAAGCAAAGTCAATGGGGAAGGCAGATTCACTTAACAGCCATGATACTAACTTAACAACTGCAGTCATTCAGTGAACAACTGTGGCAAGAAAGTTCATAAAATGGGGCAAAACTCACTTAACAACTGTCCTACTTGGTAACAGAAATGTTTGGTTCAGTTGAGGTTATTCATCAAGGACAAGCTGTACTAGTGGAATAGAATAATGTTGATATATAAATTGCATCTGCGAAGTATCCTGCTTTATTCTTGTTCTTCGGCTGTTATTTTCAGATAGATTTTTCAAGGTTTATGTCCTTTTCATAACACATTTTGCTTTTTTATGAATTTGATTTTCATGCATTTTACACATTACCATTAATTGACGCAAACTGGTATATATCTTTTGATGGTACACTCCGATGACCTTGGTGAGGATTGGACTAGGGTAATTAGTTGTGTCTTTTTTAACATTTAATTCCATCCATTTTTACAAACTAAAAAAAATTATCTCTAAATATTGTACAATCGATGAACATAGTTGTTAGCAGTTCTCCTTCAATATGGAATTTGGCATTCTACTTCCACCATTGTAAACAGAGGAGCTATCCTGAAAACACTTTTAAAGATGTGACTATAGCAACAAGGTAGACCTGAAGGATGAAAGGTTGAAGGCCTCAAACTCTTTTCCCAGAATTCATCTGGTCTGTACAGTCTATCAGTGCTTCTCATGCTTGACAACTTTAAGATCCGTGGACATCAACTCCCAGAATTGTGCAGCCAGCCAGCTGACAGAGGAATTCTGCAAGTTGCAGTTCACAGATCTTAACATCGCCAAGGTTGAGAAACACTACTAGTTCCACTTACTACTTGATATAGAAGCTTGATATAATAATAATAATAATAATAATAATAATAATAATAATAATAATAATAATAATAATAATAAGAAGAAGAAGAAGAAGAAGAAGAAGAACAACAACAACAACAACAATAACAACAACAAGCACCTTGGGTGCAATCCCAAAACAACTGGAGCACCACTTGAACACCATTGACATTGACAAGTTAGCCAGTCAATTGCAAAAGGTGGCCTTACTGGTCTACTCGATAGGTAGACAAAAATGCCAAATGCAGTCTGAACATCTGGCTGACTGTGCGATGATCAGTAGTAGTAGTAGTAGTAGTAGTAGTAGTAGTAATGTGGGAAGGAAGGGAACTTGGAGGCCTTCTAGTCCAAACCCCTGCTCAGGCACAAAACCCCATACCGTTTCAGACAAATGGTTATCCAATCTCTTCTTAAAAACCTAGAGTGTGATCAATAGTAGTAGTAGTAGTAGTAGTAGTAATGTTGGAAGGAAGGGACCTTGGATGCCTTTTAGTCCAATCCCCTGCTCAGGCACAAAACCCCATACCGTTTCAGACAAATGGTTATCCAATCTCTTCTTAAAAACCTAGAGTGTGATCAATAGTAGTAGTAGTAGTAGTAGTAATGTTGGAAGGAAGGGACCTTGGATGCCTTTTAGTCCAATCCCCTGCTCAGGCACAAAACCCCATACCGTTTCAGACAAATGGTTATCCAATCTCTTCTTAAAAACTTAGAGTGTTGGAGCACCCACAACTTCTGGAGGAAAGTCATTCCACTGATTAAATGTTTTAACTGTCAGGAAGTTTCTCCTTAGTTCTAGGTTGCTTCTCTCCTTGACTAGCTTCCATCCGTTGCTTCTTGTCCTGCCCTCAAGTGCTTTGGAGAATAGCTTGACTCCCTCTTCTTTGTGGCAGCCCCTGAGATATTGAAACACTGCTATCATGTCACCCCTAGTCTTTCTCTTCATTAAACTAGACATACCCAATTCCAGCAACCGTTCCTTATATGTTTGGGGCCACCACATTTTCTTCAGGTGACGGTATTTGCATCTTCTGTCTGACCCCAGCC
Organism: Vipera berus; assembly: GCF_964194415.1. Classification (NCBI taxonomy): domain Eukaryota; kingdom Metazoa; phylum Chordata; class Lepidosauria; order Squamata; family Viperidae; genus Vipera; species Vipera berus. Next base: position 9,083,687 of record NC_138207.1, read on the forward strand.
CCGAGAGACACAAAGCCAAGCAGCTTTGCTTGCATTTAAAAAAAATGGAAAAAAGGAGGTAAAAATGAAAGGAATTCTATAGATCCGCTGTCCAGTTCTGTAGCTTTAGATATATATATATATGAATAAGGAACTCTATCTCCCACCCTTTGGGAGCTAGACCGATTTCATAGGACATAAATAGAATCATCGGGTACTATAAAAAGAAGGAAAATGTAAAAAAAAAATTAGACAGTGCAAAGAGGTTAAAAAGGTAGAGCTGTTAAAACTCACAGATGGCATCTTAAAAGGCTCTCCCTTAGAAAAAAGTATAAAGGATAATTTCAAGTCAGAGACAAGCTAATGTTGGGTTTGCCCTGAATTTGAAAGAACTCAGCTGTAGGGGCTCCAATTTACACTCTCAATTTACGGAAGATACCCAAGACCTAACAGTAGACTTTAAACACCTGGAATCAGGCATTTAACACATAATTCCTGGCTAGAGTTGCTACCTCTTTAAGATGACCCAATGACTAAGGCTAGACTGCAGGGGTAGGCAACCTCGGCTCTTTTATGACTCATGGACTTCAACTCCCAGAATTCCTGAGCCAGCCGTGCTGAGGGGAAAGGGAGAGTTTCCATGCTGAGCCATGCTGGCTCAGGAATTCTGGGAGTTGAAGTCCATGAGTCATAAAAGAGCCGAGGTTGCCTACCCCTGGCGCTAGAGAGTCCTCGGCTTGCTTCCTGGTAGCATTTCCAACTTTCTGTAAATTCTTAAAAGGAGGACCTTTCCCAGCCAGCATATTTTATTAAAAAGCCTAAACTTTCATCGGCTGTAGCTCACAAAGGCTTATGGCTTTTAATCAAACGTCCTAGTAGTTAGAAAAGGTGCTGGCAGATTCCTTCTGCCTTTTTTTTTGCTACCGTGGACTCACCCGGCCTCTCCTCCTGCCACGTAGAAGATGCTGAGATTTTTGTTTATCAGAGACTTAAGACGACGGTTCCATTTCTCCTGTTGTTAGCTCTAATAGATAGCCTTTCGAACTTTTTTTCCTCTGTAGCAGAAATGGAGAGATCTGAGTCTGATCTCCCTGCCTGAGTTAGACAGAGCCTTATACCCTCCCTCCCTCTCCCCTTCCCTACTCCCTTCCCCCTTCTTTCCTTCCTTCCTTCCTTCTCCCTTCCCTCTTCCCCTCCCTCTCTCCCTCCCTCCTTATCCTTTTCCCTCCCCTTCTCCCTCCCTCCCTCCTTCCTTCCCCCCTTCCTCCCTTCCTCCTCCCTTTCCCTCCCTCTCCTTCCCCCCTTCCTTCCTTCCTCTGTCCCTCCATCCGTCCCTCCTTCCCCCTTTCCCTCCCTCCCTCCCTTCCTTCCATCCATCCTTCCTCCCTCCCTCCCTCCTCCCCCCTTTCCCTCCCTCTCCTTCCCCCTTCCTTCCTTCCTTTCTCCATCCCTCCATCCCTCCCTCCTTCACCCTTTCCCTCCCTCTGCTTCCCCTCCCTCCCTCCCTCCCTTCCTTCTTTCTTCATCCCTCTTTCCCTCCGTCCCTCCATCCCCCCTTTCCCTCTCTCCACCTTCCTTCCTTCCTTCCTTCTTTCCTTCCTTCCTTTCTCTGTGCCTCCATCCCTCCCTCCTCCCTTTCCCTCCCTCTGCTTCCCCTTCCTTCCTTCCTTCCTTCCTTCCTTCCTTCCTTCCTTCCTTCCTTCCTTCCTTCCTTCCTTCCTTCATCCCTTCATCCCTCCATCCTCCCTTTCCCTCCTCCCTCCCTCCCTCCCTCCCCAGATAGACTGGGAATATGAATATTGGACTCAGGCCTTACTCACTCAACCACTATCGCAACTTCCCTTAACTTATACAATTGTTGTATGAAACTTTTCCAAGTATACATTCTTGGGATGCATTTTTGCCACATATAAATATTTGGGCACCTGTCTGAATGGTGCAGGAGGGACTTCTGTTCTGTGCTGTTCTGGTTGTTAACTTCTTCTTCTCACTGCATTCTAGGGCAGAATTCTTACAGTTCACTACTTTCAACTAAAGTATCTGGAGAAATGCCACTCAGAACTGTGGCAACCATACCTCACCCAGGAACGTTACACATGTTCAAAAGGGTGAGAAAGCAAAACTGAAAAATACATGCTTTTCAAGATAAAAAAAAACCTTCAAAAGTTGAGGAGGATCAGGCTCCGTATGCTAGCTCACAACATAGCCAAACGTATGTTTATACTTAATTTGCTTCAAAGTGTAGCACTGCTAAAATGAAGGTGCATTTTATGCTTCAAAATTTTATGGCAAAAATTCTCCAAAGATGTGTTAACATGATGCCATATTGTAAAGAAGTTATTTTAAAAAGATCAAGAAGGGCCCAGATTTCTTTTTTGCAGCCTCATTTTGGTTTTGATTTAGTCTCTTTCAAACTTCCTCCGTTCACCAATAAAATGTTTGCCTGTAAATGAACACAAGATGTTGCATAAACTGTTTCCTTTGCATCGTGAATCTACATTCCCGACAACGTGAGATTTCAGTAGATCTAGGCCATTTCCCTAATAAGTTATTTTATTTCTTTATTTGTCTTTAAATCAAACCTGGAATGTTGTATGAAATTGCAATCTGCTAGGAAAGTTAACTGATCCCTGTTACGGAGGTCAGTAGGAAGCACTAAGGCTGTGAACTGTGTTGAGATGCAAATTCAGAGATATTGCCATGCGGAAAAGGAGCGCCATATTCTTTCATCATCATATCATTCTTATCAAAAGGCAAGACGCAACGTGGTATCGCCTTACACTATCTTCACACGCAAACCTCCTTTTGGGAAAACCGTTCTCTATCAAGTGTCCACCGAAGCAACCTCACCAAAGCCTGATCTCCAGCCTCAACCAGCAGCCTAGATAAGGAAAAATGAGCCCTTTGCTCTGCTTCTGAACATGTTTTCAGCCTTTCACATTTCACAGTCTGCACCACATCCTTAGCTGGAGGAAGTACAAACCATCCATCTGATCAGAGAATCCATCTGTAATAGAGTTGTAACCTTTTGCTGAAAATGTTATGCTGGAGAGCTCTGTAAGCTGGTATTTACTGATGCTTATATATATCCCTTAATTCTTTGTTAGCAATTTACACACACACACACACACACACACACACACACACACACACACACACATCCATTTCAAAGCCAAAGAGCCAGCGCTTGTCCGAGGACGTCTCCATGGTCATGTGGCCGGCATGACTAGACGCCAAAGGCGCACAGAACGCTGTTACCTTCCCACCGTAGTGGTCCCTATTTTTCTACTTGCATTTTTACATGCTTTCGAACTGCTAGGTTGGCAGAAGCTGGGACAAGTAACAGGCGCTCACTCTGTTACGCGGCACTCGGGATTCGACCCGCCAAACTGCTGACCTTCTGATCGACAAGCTCAGCGTCCTAACCCACTGAGCCACCGCGTCCCTTATATATATATATATATATATATATATATATATATATATATATATATATATATATATATATATATATATATATATATATATATATTTGTGTGTGTGTGTGTGTGTGTGTGTATTTGCTCAATGTTTCAGACTTTCTGCTCAATATCAATATTTCACTTTCTAGATCAGGAGCATCTGTAAATTAATATTTAGGTAGCAATTACATATTTTTGATGGTCATTCTAGAAGAGATTAAATGGATTTTTCACCATTGAATTGCTCTTGAGCACTGTTTCTCTCTTTAACCCCTAAACTGGTCTGATGCAGCATCTGGTTCCCCAGGGCAGTCATGGGTGGTGTTAAAGAGGCATCCACTGGTTGGGTTCATACAGCATGCTAAGCTAAACTGGGCTTAAATGCCAATAGAAGAGAATAATTGTAGCTCGGTGTTGACCTGTGGGGTCCTTGGTGCTCTCTGAACTTGGTGGTTTTCTCCTAGACATTTCATTACCCAGCTAGTTAACATTATCAGTGCTAGAAGGGAGTGGGGTTTGCTGCCTGTTTATAGACAAGTAGCTTGCCCTGTTAGTCTTGGTGGGATGGAACTACCAAGCACATTCCCTCCCATACACTGTCAGGGCTAGCCATTTATATAGAGACAGAGAGCAAACCCAGTACTTTTTAGCACTGATGATGTTACTCACATGGGTAATCAAATGTCTGTAAAAACAGCCAAGCTCAGCAAGCATCAAGGACCCCAGACTGGGGTTAAATAGTTTGCAGTTTCGGATATTGTGGGAATCCAGACACGTGTTTGTACATTTCAAAAGCAGGAATCCATCTGAAGCGATGGCAATAAAATCAGGTTTTTATCAAGAATATTCAGAACAAGTTTGGAGGAAGGCTTATGATTAGACTAGAAATTTGGAGACCAAAGAATCAACGCTATTAGTTTTGCACCTCCAACAATGGGTTGATTTTCTTGGGCTTAGCACACTGGGTGAGCTCAGCTATTGTGGTGTGTTGTTCCAGGGTTTAGCTTGTTGCGTCAACCAGTTGTTGAGAAAGCAAAAGATGTTTTCAACGGTTTCAGTCTCATACTACAAAATCAACAGTCTTGTAGCACCTTAAAAAAAAAGTAATGCTTTTATTTTTTTAAGTTTTGTGGGTTACAGATGCTGGATTATACTCCTGAGAAAATATGATCTGTATACACAGCTGGTGAGCAAAACAAGAAGGGGTAGAGAAAGGATGGTAATGGGAAAGACAAGGAACATTAAGTATAAATAGTGACTTTTAACAAAACGGTACTTAGTTGTGACATGGTCTTGTATGAATCAGCTATGCACCATATATCAGCTGCATTGTGCATTCTAAGCAATAGCTTGCTTAGCCACCATTGGTTAAGCTCATCTGTTTATTTTATTTTGTTTATAGCATCTACAGAGATCATGCAATCACTAATATACAACTCTAATAAAACACATTATACACACAAACACAAATACAATAGAGAAGATAAAATATTAAATCAGGGTAAAACCATGATAAAATCACCGTTGTATGGCACCATAGAGTTGAAATAGGATAGATGGTATAGTTCAATATCTAAGCAAGTTAAATATCTAATTCCTGCAACCATTTTTGTATGTTTTAGCCTCCAAATGCCTATTCATTTTTGTTGCTCTTCTCTGCACTCTGGAAAGAGTGCAAAGTGCTGTCAGCCATTCCCACTTTAAGAGTTTTCCTTAGTTCTGGCATAGCCCATCCTGATTCTGTTCATGGGACCCCATATTTTTTTTGGGGGGGCACTGGATTCCTGGAAGTGGTTTTGTTGGATCTATGTGATCCGTTTGGTTAACCTTAAGCTCACACATTCCATTAAGCAAGGGATCAACAAACTTGATAGGCAGAGACCTCCCTCAAAAGTTTTTGGGTGGCTCAGTGGCACTTGCACATTATCACAACATAACTTGTCTCCTTATGGAAGATTGTGGAGTCCTCACCTGAGAGTAATGTTGTTTGATGGCATAGAGGGAGTGGTCCCAGGTTTTAAGTCTGATTGTGTCAATTTTAGGGTTCATATTTATTTATTTATTTATTTATTTATTTATTTATTTATTTATTTATTTATTTATTTATTTATTTATTTATTTATTTATTTATTTATTAAATTTTTATACCGCCCTTCTCCCGAAGGACTCAGAGTGGTGTACAGGGCAATAAATATCATAATATAAATACAAAAGTTAAAAAAGGAGTTAAAAAGAATTAAATAATCATGCCCAATATAATACAATAATTAAAACTATGTTAAAATTAGATCCAACCCTAAACCCATCAAACCAGGCCAGATTGTTCAAATAGATAAGTTTTTAAATCGTGCCGGAAGGAGCGAAGGTCGGGGGCCATCCGGAGCTCAACCGGCAAGCGGTTCCATAGGTCTGGCGCAATGTTCATAGGTTTCCCACCTCAAAATGGCAGAAAACTGTAGTGTCATTTTTCATCACTGTCAGCTGATGTTCTGTGAACTAAGAGAAGTATTTATCATTAAGCAACATATTAAATCCATGACATGATTTGGATGATATTACCCCATCCCAGTTACCTTTATGGTTTCACAAAGTATAAAACCTACATTTGTGCAACCCGTTATGAAACAAGCCATGGTTCAGCACAATAATTGAAATGAACAAAGTGACCTGCAGAGTTTAAATATGTTCCCATTATTCAAATGGCTGTAATTTACAATGTTTTCACTGGAAACTGGCATTTAATTCCTGTTTCTGAAGAAAAACTGCCCCACGGTGAACAATTGGTTTACTTTACGACATTCACCACAAAAAAGGTCATAAAATCAGGTCCAGTCACAGGTTGACCCATTTTACAACCATCATGATTTATGACCATAAGTGCCAGGTTCCATTATGGTCATAAATTAAGAATTATTTGTGTACAATATATATATATATATATTGGGACCACAGACAGAATCAGCAAGATCCTCCAAAAACACAACATCAAAACAGCATTCTACACAGACAGAAAAATATCCACCATCCTAAGAAACCCAAAAGACATAATTGGGTTAGAAAACCAAGGAGTATACGAAATCCCATGCACCACCTGCACCACCACATACATCGGACAGACCAACAGAAGAATAAGTGCACGCATTGAAGAGCACAAAAACTCACTCAGAAAGGGAGAACAAACTTCATCCCTGGTCCAACACTTTGAAGCCACGGGACATGAAATTGATTTTAAAAAAACCAAAACTATCGCCAAAATTGAACATTTTAACAACAGAATAATCAGAGAAGCCATTGAGATAGAAAAACGCCCCCACAGCATGAACAAACGAGTTGATACCTCTCACCTACCAGCCATTTGGAAACCCGCCTTGATTGACAGACGAGTCCCAACCACCAAGAAGGATACCAGACCCAAACTCATGATAACATCACATGACACCACCACCACACAACCATTCAAAAAGCCAATCCGAACCCACAATGATAACGACGCACAACCACAAAACAGAAAGCTAACTACAGCTGCAACATCAGCCACTTTAAACCCCTCCAAACCACACAATAAGCAAACAGACACCCACTATAAAAACATAGCACCACCACAAACATGAAGCCGAACAAAAGCAGCACAACTCACCAGCTCAGGTCTAAGGCTGGCAGCTAAGACCAGCCCATCCACTCAAAACACACCCCCACCCAATCAGAACACACCCACCATTCAAAACACACTCCCACCCAATCAGAACACACTTAATCCCCCACCCAATCAGAGCACACCTCCACCCACAGAACACACCCCCTCTGGCAGTTTAAAAAAGAGGAACAAACAGCCACTACCACATGCTTCTCCCAGAAGAAGGAAGCTGAAGCCACCAGCCTGAGGATGACGGATGGGATTCCGTCGAAACGTTGCTCCTACACCTTCAACTCTACGCGGGGAAAAACCCGAATGACCAAAGATCCACATACAAACACCCGCGAAAACCTCAGAAAACACACACACACACACACACACACACACACACACACACACACACACACACACACATATATATATATATATATATATATATATATATATATATATATATATATATATATATATATATATATATATATATATATATATATATATATATGAAAACACTTAAACAACACAGTGTACTGTATTTAATAGTAGGATGTCTTATCTTGTGTTCCCTTTATTTTTTTGAGCAATATATATATATATATATATATATATATATATATATATATATATATATATATATGCACTTGCAATGTATGGCAGTGAAAGCTGGACCATAAGAAAGGCTGAGCGCCAAAGAATTGAGGCCTTTGAACTATGGTGCTGGAGAAGACTCCTGCGAGTCCCTTGGACTGCAAGGCAATCAAACCAGTCAGTCCTAGAGGAGATCAACCCTGACTGCTCTTTAGAAGGCCAGATCCTGAAGCTGAAACTCAAATACTTTGGCCACCTAATGAGAAGAAAGGACTCATGGGAGAAGAGCCTAATGCTGGGAAAGATTGAGGGCAAGAGAAGAAGGGGACGACAGAGAATGAGGTGGCTGGATGGAGTCACTGAAGCAGTAGGCGTGAGCTTAAATGGACTCCAGAAGATGGTAGAGGACAGGAAGGCCTGGAGGAACATTGTCCATAGGGTCGCGATGAGTTGGACACGATTTCGCAGCTAACAACAAAATATATACCGGTACACACATATACACATACACATACACATGCATTCATACATACATACATACCAAAAGCTCAATCAGTTTGATATGAGACAGGTACAAAATTGGGAAAAATAGCCTTAACATAAATTATTGGAAGTCAGAGTTGGTCTCTTGAATAGAAGTAGTCTATCTTATTGTGTAAAATTATTATTGTTATTTTATAAGCTAAACTTATTGGAAAGCTTATGGTATCTTTAATTTGTTATCCAACACTTCTTTTCCTAAGCTAACAGAAGGGTAGTCAAAGGTTAACACTGCCATATATAACTTACTTTACTGTTTTATAGATATTAAACACATTTATAACTCCAGTGCCTGTAATGCTTAAGGTGATTGATGTTTGGGACCTCCAACTAAAATCAGACTGTAACTGGTAATTCCAATATACAGCTGTCACCATGGAATTCAAAGAATGAGTTTTTCTTATTTATAGATTTCTATGTTTATATATCAGTTTTACACCATGTAGAACTTTTAAAAAAAAAACAGACATTTGAAGTCTTTGAACTGAGTTTGGGAAAGGATTTTGTGCTGAGAACTAACTCTTTGAAAATGATGACTCTCAAATTTCTCTTAAATGCCAAAAATTTCTGGGATATAACATTTTCTAGTTTGGGATAAGAAGGATGATGGGAAGAAGCAATCGGCAGGGCTGTAGTATATTTGCTAAGAACTGACTTTTGGAATTCATAGGATTTGCATATTAAGACATATAATCTAGGATTGCACTGCTCTCAAATATCAACTATGGACATGATCCCTATCTTAAAATGTCAATTTAAAATGCAAGGGAATCCCTGGATATATGATCTTCTGGGAAAATCTCTTTTCTGCCTTGCAAAGTTCTATTAAAGTTTATTATGAGATAAAGTACAAATAGAAACAAAAGTCAAGAGAGAAAGAGAGAGAAGGGAAGAGTGCAAAAAATAAGGAAAAGGGCGGGGGAAAGATAGTGAATTCTGATTTTTTTTTAGTGCAACAGAGTACAAGAAAGTTACATCAACCTTTGGCTTTATATTTCTAATAATTATTTCTGACCAGTTCTATAACAACAAAGTCTATCTAGTTGTCTAATCCTAAAATCAACGTTTCTTTTTCTTTTTTTTTTTCCATTTTGAGCACAAAGTCCAGAAATGGTTTCCATGTGGAAACTGAAGAATGTAAATTCTTCTCTTTAATTAAGATGGTCCATTTGCCATCTCCAGATTTTGCCATTTTCAAAAACGCTTTGAAGTGAAACCTGAGGAGAAAAGTGTTGTTGGAGGTGAGGCCTCCTGCAAACCTGACGGCCCATCTCAAAATGGAGCCCTCCTCTTGTTGTGAGGTGGCCACTGGGATGGAGAATATGGGCTCAGGTAACAGCCACTGTTTGTTTATTTTATTTTTTTATTTTTTTATTATTTATTTATTTATTTATTTATTTATTTATTTATTTATTTATTTATTTATTTATTTATTTATTTATTAATAAAATTTCTAGAGCTTCCCATCTCACCAAAAGGGACTGTGGGCAGCACACAATAATTAAATTAAAAGGGAACAAAAATACCTATGTAAAAAAAATGCCACCCAAGTGAGGTCCTGTGATTTGCTATGCCTTCTCTCCTAGATCTCAGCCTTCCAATCTGAAATCCATGGAGAGGAGAAGGAAAGAGAAACAGATGTTTTTGTGGTGAGAAGGGACTCTGGGCTGATGACAAAGCAAGGAAACATAACTCTTATCTTCAGCTCCAGGCAGTCCCTTGACAGATCCTCGATTTATGGGGTTAAATACAGTATGTGTGAAAGAGAGAGAGAGACTGGAAAGACATGCAGTCCAATGTTATGCTGGTTCTTCCTCAGGCTGCGTTAATCTTGGGCTCTTAAGGATCTCTTGAGAGTCACCAATGGGCCCAAATTTTAGAAGTTGCACGAGATCAAGGGGATGGGCAAGCCATCCTAGGAAATTTGCTCCCTTTCATTCATGTATTTGTCTATCTATCTATCTATCTATCTATCTATCTATCTATCTATCTATCTATCTATCTATCTATCTATCTATCTATCCATCCATCCATCCACCTATCATCTCTTTCATCTCTCTCTCTCTCTCTCTCTCTCTCTCTCTCTCTCTGTCTCTCTCTATCTATCTATCATCTATCTGTCAATCTATCTATCTATTCTATCTTACTTCTATCTATCTGTCATCTATCATCTATCCATCTATCATCTATCTATCTATCTATCTATCTATCTATCTATTTATCTATCATCTATCCATCTATCATCTCTATCATCTATCTATCATCTATCTATCTATCTATCTATCTATCTATCTATCTATCTATCTATCTATCTATCTATCTATCTATCTATCTATCTACCTTTCTGTCATCTATCGTCTGTCTATCTATCTATCTATCTATCTATCTATCTATCTATCTATCTATCTATCTACCTACCTTTCTGTCATCTATCATCTATCCATCATCTCTCTGTCTGTCTATCTATCTATCTATCTATCTATCTATCTATCTATCTATCTATCTATTCTATCTAACTTCTATCTATCTGTCATCTATCATCTATCCACCTATCATCTCTATCATCTATCTATCTATCTATCTATCTATCTATCTATCTATCTATCTATCTATCTATCTATCTATCTATCTATCTATCTATCTATCATCTATCTATCATCTAACTTCTCTATTATCTATCATCTATCTATCTATTATCTATCTATCTATCTATCTATCTATCTATCTATCTATCTATCTATCTATCTATCATCTATTTATATCCAACCTTTATTATTTTTATAAATAGCTCAAGGTGATGAATACCTAATATTCTTTCTTCCTCCAATTTTCTCCATAACAACAACCTTATGAGGTGAGCTGGGCTGAGAATGAGTGACTGGCTCACAGTCACCCAGCTGGCTGTCATGCCTAAGGCAGGACTAAACTCATGCTCTCCTGGTGATTGGCCTAAAATTACCCAGCCTGGGTTACTGGGCTATTAAAATTGTTTATAAATGAATGAAAGAGGCAATCACTTTTTTATATATTTCTCTTTTCTTTCTCTGCTGTATACTTATTTTTCTTTCCTTTCTATTGTTTGTCTATTGTTTTTACTTTTTGCACTTTCTCTTTTTCTTTGTTTTAGTTTGTATTGTTGTACATTGTAATCTTTAAATTATTATTTTAAAAAAGAAAGATACAGTAGAGCAAGGAGCACCTCCTTGTCCATCCATCTCATCAAGTTGCAAAACAAATGAATTCTTTAAACACCAGAGAAAGAAAACCCTATCGTGATCTCTCCATTTTCTGGATGTAAATGAATCTGACAATAAAAGATTTTAATAACTAGTGATTTGCTTCTCTGGGACAATATCTTAGATCTGCTGGTGTTCATGGCATTTCTGAAGAACAGTTTAATGCTGGGATGATGGGGAGGCCTGGAGAAAGAATAGACAGAATGAATGAATGAATGCATTGCAGAAGAATGTAAAAATTGGGGATGAAGAGAAGAAAGAAGAAGCAAAATACAGACTTCATTTAAGTTTCAGAGCAAGGGAAATGTGTATGAACAACAACAGAAACACCATTCTTGCTACCTTCCACACAACAATATCCTCAGACCACTCTCCCCCACCACAAATTTTTTTTTAAAAAAAGTGTCAGCCCCACCCACCCACCCCCGGGAATACAATAAAACAAAAAATCAGGCGCTTCTTCGTGAAATAAATTCCAACCAACATTCTTGCAGACATCTGCGAGAGGGGTTCAAAGACATTTGAAACCCTACAAATCAACACCCAGATTGAGAGAATAGCCTGATTTCAGAGGAAGTAAAGACTTTGTAAAGAAATGCTCTTTGACCTTTTGTTATGGATAATGTTAAGGACTTGTGAAATAGAGGTGGAGGGATGTTACTGCTGGAGAAAAATATGCACACAGAGAACCTCAGCACCTTCCTGTCATAGTGGCAATGTAATGTAAAAAGACGCAACCCAAGGATGTCCATCAGCATCTCTCGGCCAGGACCCATTCAGCAATATGCACAAATAAATGGTACCCTGAGAGCATCAAAGGCAGATTTTGTTTGTTTGTTTATTTATCAGATTTTTATTCCACCTTTCTTATTTTGTAAGTAACTCGAAGAGACAAACATACCTAATACTCTTTCCACCTCCTTTTTTTCCTTCGGTGAGTTGGGCTGACTGGTATAAAGTCTCTTCATGATTAATCCAAAGTCATCCAGCTGGCTTTCATGCCAAGGGCAGAACTAGAACTCATGGTCTCCTGTTGATTGGCCCTAAGTCACCCAATCAGCTTTCATGCCAAAGGAGTGACTAAAACTTGCAGTCTCCTGGTGATTGGCCCAAGGTCACCCAGCTGGCTTTCACGCGTAAGGTTGGACTAGAATTCCCAGTCTCTTGGTTTCTAGGTCAACATCTTAACCACTACACCAAACTGGGTCTCTAAACATTTAAACATAAATGTGCCTCTCTCAAAATGTCTGCCATAAGGAGCCTGGCACATTTACTGAATGGCCATTATGGTGACAGTCATAAACATGCATCTACTCAAAGACCAGTTGGTAAGTTTGTTCCCTTACCCCCCTCCTTGGTCTCTTAACCTTTTCTTTTCTCTTTGGAGGAAAATAGAGACACATCCCAACAAAATATTACTGGTAGGATGCAACGAAACACTTATTTTATTTATTAGGAATGCCAATTGGGTGTAGGGTCTAGAGACATTCTCGGAAACAGTGATGATATTATTGGTCTTGCAGCCTACTAATTTCCCATTTTATTTCATTTTTAATCAAAGGAATCTAACAAAGAATGAAATGAAATCAGGAAGACCGAGAGAATTATATGCAGGTACATTGGTTTCTGATGATATTAAATTTCTCCATGCAAAGCAAGTCATATTGTTGTGTGTTTGTAATATGCTGTTGCTTAGTTCATATTTCCCCTCTCCATCTATTTTCTGTGCACACAAGGGCCTGCTGAAAAGAAGATTGTGTTATAACTATATCAAGATCATGCTTGCTCAGTCTCTCACCCAATATGTGGGAAAATAGTTGTCCCTCAACAAAACACAATGGGGAGAAAAAATAAAGCTTTGCTGCAATTACTTCAAGATTATTCAAAGTGTCAGGTTATATTTTTACAAACAGACAGAAATATGTCTCTGCTTCATCTAATAAAGAAATTGTTGTTGCCTTAAAGAATAGTCTGGAAATGGGAGTGGATTAAAGCTTGATCCAGAGAAGTCAAAAGTGGTCCTGATGAAGAAGAAAGCAGGTTTTGAAACAAGAGTTTGATGTGCTTTGAGGTAGTTGTTGTTCAAAAATTCTGTTTCTTCATGACCTGAGGGACATCATTTTGCTTGAAAGGTCTGCCAGAAGCAGTGTCTAGGATTTCTTCTTGCTCATATTTGTATTATTGGTGATGGAATCTAGCTACCTTATCATCTCTCAGCCTTTGATTTTTTTTTCCAAACATTTGAGTCTCTTCCAATAATTCTTGCCATCACATTATCTGTCAAAAATATTTAGGACTTATCATTATTATTAGTGCTTCCATTTCATCTCCTATTGAGTGAACTGTTCCTTGCTCTCCAAGGTGCCCTACGCAAACGTTAAGAACAGCCTTGAAAAATCAGACTCACAGTTTGGGGGTACTCCTATTGATTCTGTTATTTTGGGCAGGGGGAGGTTGTTCAAGAGGAATCTGTGATCAGGAATCACAGCATTGGAAAGCTGGATCTGGTAGGCAGGGCCACCCATTTCTTCAAATGAAAGTGACCCTCTTGAAAGATTTGAATCACATCTTCTAAAAAAACTCACAAAAGTTAATAATATACCATTTTTTGCCACTACTGAATAGGAAAATCATTAAATATCTACTTCAAGGTTAATCATGTTCAATTTAGTCATCATTACCCTTAAATGTAAATGAAATTAATCCATTTTTTTCTTTAGCTCAGTCTTCTCCATAACTTTTTGGAAGCAGCCTTCAGCTGCACAAAGATTAAGTACTGGCCTTTGGCCCAGAAAAACTGTTTATCCCTTTTAGCATTCCAGATAAAATGGGACATATTATTTGTTGAAAGACAAAATCTATTAGTTATCCATCCATCCTTCCATCCATCCATCCATCCATCCATCCATCCAATGTATATCCTGCTGCAATCAAAATGGACTCTTCATCCTAATACTGATGTTAAATGATATTTCAAGGCTGGCCTGTGATCAGGTGGTGTGGTACATTCTACAGCAGCTCAAGCTTTTAGGTGATCTTCAAGGGCATCCCATTAAGTGAATTGCAGTAGTCCATTTAAGACATGACGTGGGTGGCAATACTCAGGGCCTCTGGTTCCAGGAATACCACAACTGGTGTAGCCACCAAAGCTGGGCAAAGTTTCTCCTGGTCATGCATCCTACCGGCTGTTCCAGTAGGAGTCATGAATCTAGGAAGACCCCAGATTACAAATCTTTCTTTATGAATAATGTGATCTTGTCCAGAGTCAAAGAGAGAGAACCCCAGAATAGGGAGATTTCCAATTAGGAGTGCCATCCTGCAAATTCTCTTGGTTGTTATGGACACAGCTTTAATACATCTCTCCAGCACTATTGAAACAAACCTATCTCATTCAGAAGATGGTTCAGCACCAATTTACCCTATCTTGTTTCACCTATGACTTCACAGAAAAAAGTATTTTTGATGTCTTTACGTCTTTCTTTATATCATGCTGCTTGCCCTGACACAAGAAGGTCTTAAATATAGAACATAGAAGCACAGAGCTAAAAGGGACCCTGAAGTATTGTAATCCATCCCTCTTCCCAAGGCAGGACACCTTATACCATCCCAGACAAATGGATGTCTGGAATCATCTCTTCTCTTGAAGACATCCAGTATTGGGGAACCCACAATTCCAGGAGGTGAGCTATTGGTCTAGAGCAGGGGTAGGCAACCTTGGCTCTTTTATGAGTCATGGACTTCAACTCCCAGAATTCCTGAGCCAGCTATGCCGGCTCAGGATTTCTGGGAATTGAAGTCCATGAGTCATAAAAGAGCCAAGGTTGCCTACCCCTGGTCTAGAGCCAACTGTCATTAATCAGCCTTTCCACTGATTTGAATATTCATTGTGCATCATATGAACAAGTGATATGAACATGTGATATGAACATATGAAGAATGGTTACAGGAATTGGGTATAGCCAGTCTAGAGAAAAGAAGGACTAGGGGTGACATGATAGCAGTATTGCAGTATTTGAGAGGCTGCCACAAAAAGAGGGGGTCAACTTATTCCCCAAAGCACCGGAGGGCAGGACAAGAAATAATGGATGGAAACTAATCAAGGAGAGAAGCAACCTGGAATTATGGAGAAACTTCCTAACAGTGAGGACAATTAACCAGTGGAACAGCTTGTCTCCAGAAGTTGTGGGTGCTCCATCACTGGAGGTTTTTAAGAAGAGACTGGACAGCCGCTTGTCTGAAATGGTATATAGGGTCTCCTGCTGATTGATTGATTGATTGATTGATTGATCAGAGCATTTGCAAGATAACTCCTGGACTGCATGTGTCTCAAACTCAAAGGATACTTACATTTTGTCCTCTTTATAAGCTTCTAGCGGGCCTTTGCCAAGGAAGGGAAGGAAATGCAGATGAAAACAATGCAATAAAAAAGCGCTAAGCTAAACAACAGTCAACAATCACTCCGTCCCACCCCACAAATAATTTTAAGAAACCTCTAAAGCAACTCAAAATTTCCACTTTGCTGAAATACTGCCTCAAGACACACGCAAAACAAAGGCACCAGGGACAAATATACTCAGAGAACTGAGGGGGGTCTCCTTCCCAGATCTGAGCTACAAAACTAGGACATGTAAACAAAACTCAAAGGCAAATGGAAAAGAGGAAAAAAAACCTGGGATGGTTGAAGTTCCCACAAAAGTATAAAAGGCTGGAAGGAGCCTTTTCACGATTACTGGAACAACAGGTCATAAAAGTTCTGGGGTGATGAGAGGTATGGAATAAATACCTCAGTTCTTGGCATCTCGTGTTGGGATCCAATGAAAGGAATCTCATCTGAGCTTTGCAGGACAGTTTTTTCTCCCAAGATCACTTCGCTAAAAAGAAACGGAACAGAGACATAGAACAAAGATAAGATCTTATTTGTCCTGAAGAATTAGACCTGAAGAATTGAACCCAAAGGCTGGAGTGCATTATCTTTCCCCCGGACCCATCAATGATTCTCTTTAAGCCTTCTCTCCCTTCCGGTTCTCCTTTCTTTAACTGAAAGGGGCCAGGTTCAGAAGGCATACAGGTAGTCCTCGCCTTACAACCATTCATTTAGTGACCATTAAAAAACGGAAATGAAAAAAGCAAGTTAGGACCATTTTTCTCACATACAACCATTGCAACATCCTCATGGTCACGTGGTCAGAGTTTGGGTGCTTGGCAACTGGCAAGTATTTATGACTGTTGCAGTGTCCCAGGGTCATGGGAACCATCTTTTCTGCCCTTCTGACAAGCAAAGCCAATGGGGAAGCCAGATTCACTTAACAAACGTGTTTTAACTTAACAACTCCATTCTATTCTATTCTATTCTATTCTATTCTATTCTATTCTATTCTATTCTATTCTATTCTATTCTATTCTATTCTATTCTATTCTATTCTATTCTATTCTATTCTATTCTATTCTATTCTATTCTATTCTATTCTATTCTTTTCCATTCCATATTCTATACTATTCTATTCCATTCCATATTCTATACTATGCTATTCTATTCCATTCCATATTCTATTCTATTCCATTCCATTCCATTCCATTCCATTCCATTCCATTCCATTCCATTCCATTCCATTCTATTCTATTCTATTCTATTCTATTCTATTCTATTCTATTCTATTCTATTCTATTCTATTCTATTCTATTCTATTCTATTCTATTCTGCAGTTGTAGTGAGAAAATCTCCTCCTCTTCCTCCTCCATCATTAACATGCCTATGGCATTTCAAGGAAGTACTGGAGAGGAACGATGCAAATTAAATAAAAGTGCAGACAAACTCTAAATACTGCAGATTCAGGAAGAATGAGATACGGAGCAGAGCAAATATGAGGGCCAACCGCTGTGTTTGTTAGCACAAAGCTTCCACACTTTACAGAATCCCTGTTGTGGAAGTATCAAATGCAACGCTTTGATTCCCTCTGTGGCGGCCTCCACACAAGGACACATTAGTTGCCTGGATTAGTGGTGTTAATGTCCCCTTAATGCTTCCACAAACATTGCAGGAATGAAGCACCTCCTGTTTTTCTCCCACTGGTATATAACATTGGACGCAACTCATCGCGATCAGCCTAAAAGATTATTTATTTTTGTCCTGAGCATTATTCATCCTCCCTGCACATACTCAAGGACACAATTTTTTTTCAAATTTACAGGGGGGGGAAAAAAGCAACAACCCCGCTTTGGGAGTTCAGCTCTCGTTCGCCTGAGCGTGGAGTCCCAGATGCAACTACGGAAGAAAGTTCAGCCTTGCAAGGCAGGCAGGAGTCTGTAAGAAGCTCAGGATTCACACGTCTCCTCCATCTTTTGGAAAGAACAAAAGTGCAGTGGAATTATCAAGAGACTTGGTGCACCTGCTTTTCCAGCCGTTTTCGGCACTCGCTGCTTGCCATTTATCAACCCTGCCCAGATATCCCTGCACACCAGCTGGAACACTCAACAAGTCAACTAGGCCATCATGTGTGTGCAGGGACTCGCAGACACTGAGGGCTGGATTCTGACCTCCCAGTGTCATATGGGATGTGGGACTCTGCAAGAGCACCCCCTACTGGAACAAGAACTCATCAAATTTCCAATAAAGGAGAATGTTTGTGGCTCAGGGTTGAAATGAGGGTTCCTTAGAATACAGAATAAAAGGGTTGGAAGGGACCTTGGAGGTCTCCCCTGCTCAAGCAGGACACTTTGTATACCAAGGATGTCAAACTCACCGTGTCACGTGACCTTTGAAACCCTTAGTTCTAGGTTTCTTCTCCCCTTGATTAGTTTCCATTCATTGTTTCTCATCTTGCCTTTTTGTGCTTTGGAAAATAGTTTGACTCCCCTCGTCTTTGTAGGTAAAGGTAAAGGTTCCCCCGCACATGCGTGCTAGTCGTTTCCGACTCTAGGGGCCGGTGCTCATCTCCGTTTCAAAGCCGAAGAGCCAGCGCTTGTCCGAGGACGTCTCCGTGGTCATGTGGCCGGCATGACTAGACGCCAAAGGCACACGGAACGCTGTTACCTTCCCACCGGAGTGGTCCCTATTTTTCTACTTGCATTTTTACGTGCTTTCGAACTGCTAGGTTGGCAGAAGTCTTTGTAGGAGCCCCTCAAATATTGGAACACTGCTGCCACGTCTCCCCCAGTCTTTCTGTTCATTAGGCTAGACCCCGGGGTAGGCAACCTTGGCTCTTTTATGACTCGCGGACTTCAACTCCCAGAGTTCCTGAGCCATGGTGGCTCAGGAATTCTGGGAGTTGAAGTCCACGAGTCATAAAAGAGCCAAACTTGCCTACCCCTGGGCTAGACATACCCAATTCCTGTAACCGTTCTTCATATGTTTTAACCTCCACTCCTCTAATAATTCTTTTTGCTCTTTTCTGCACTCTTCTCTTATTGCTCTCTGAACTTGGTTGTTTTCTTGCAGACGTTTCATTACCCAAACTAGCCAACAACATCAGTTTTAGTGCTACACTGATGACGTTACGTAGTTTGGGTAATGAAACGTCTGCAAGAAAACAACCAAGCTCAGTGAGCATCAAGGACGCCTCATCAGACTTCCCCAAAACCTTCTTCTGATTCTTTTCAATTCATCCAGAGTTTGCTTCGTGCAGTTTTACTAAGCAAAATTTACATATTGAGAAAGTCTAATCTACTTGACGTAGAGCAAATTTTTGATAGTAGGGATGGGAAATAGGAAAAGTGATCCATGCAAGCATATATACTAGATATGTATTTATTTATTTATTCAAAACATTTAGATAGCTACCCTTGGTGGCTATCTAATGTACGCACATTTATATATGTGTATTTCACAGGGAATAGAAATATGTTTTTAATATTTATGTATTATTTCCTTCGGTATCATGGATTCTAGCATTTACGTATAAACTAGAAATGATTCCTTTCTCTGCTGTTTTTCCCTAATTCTCTTCCAATTATTTGGTTGAATCAGTTCTTGGCTTGCTCACGAGTTTATTTCCTGATTTACATTTATAGCATGACTTTGTTGGGGAGGCAAAATGCGAAGATGACTCTATGTCGCTCTGAGTTTCCCAGAAGAAGTGAAGAAAACATATGTAATTCACAATAAATAAAACATGAAGAACATCATATTATCAGCATCAGGTCACAAAAGCCATCAGGGTAAAAATTTAACTTACTTCTCCAAGCTTAAGTTCATTTCACCCAGTTCCTGGGTGGATTTACCATATTTTAATGCCCATACAAAAATTCATACATATTTTCATTATCATTTTTTTTCCTACAATACACATTGTATATGTATTTTCTCCACATGGTTACATGTAAGCAAACAATTTCCCCCAATATAATTTATGCTATTTCCACTAAAAATGCATTTTTCTGTACATCCATACCCACATAGACACACGGATATACATGTACAGTTTTTACCCTATTTTTTTTATTGAGGAACTGCATTGCAACGTTCAGAAAACCAATCCTTTCATCCTAACACTGTGGTTTAGTTCATCCACTGATTTTGGAATTTCAGATTAGGTAATCTTACATTCATATGCAGTTTTACATCCATATGCAAATCAAAGATCACTCTTGTGCACCCCTTACATCATGGGTTCTGATTGAAAATTACCTTCCAGAATAAAGTAAAGCCAGTTTCAATCAATTTAAATCAACTCTTTGAAAACTTGCATAGATCTCTGGAGCAATTTTGGCTTGATACAGGAGCCATCATATTCTCCCAGATGGTTTTCTAAACCTCCCAGTTTAGTCTACAGGCCCGGGATGTTCTGATAGTTTCCTACTGAAATATTAACCAGATCTAAAGTTTGTCTTTCTAAAAGATAACTAATCTGCAAAAATTAGTAACTGAAGGATTCAAACGTTTGGACAGGCCAAGAGAAGGCAGAGGTCATTCCATTCCTCCTACAGGTAGTCCTCAACTTACGACCACAATTGTTGTGCTAGGTTTGCCACCAACCATATTGTGAAGTATGCGGACGATACAATAGTAGTGGGCCTTATTCAAGATGACAATGAGGGTGCTTACCACAAAGAGGTAGAGGGTTTAGTGAAATGGTGTAATAAAAACAGCCTAGTTTTAAACATTGGAAAAACCAAAGAGATTATTGTTGATTTCAGAAAAGGCAGGCACAGCCACACTTCTCTGGGTATTTATGATTCACCTGTGGAGATGGTTAGCCGCATCAAATTTCTGGGTGTTCAGCTAACAAGTAGGCTGATTTGGTCGCTCAACCGCGAGACACTGGTGAAGCGGGCACAGCAGCAACTGCATTTGCTGCTTCACATGAGAAAAGTACATCTCCTGTCCTTACCACTTTCTTTAGAGCGACAATCTGTCTTATGGCATTACTATCTGGTTTGCTTCAGACAGGAAGGCGGTGCAGAGAGTGGTGAGGATGGCAGAAAAGATTATGGGCAGTTCTCTCCCTTCCCTCCAGGACATGGCACATAAGTGTTGTTTGAGCAGGGTCCGCAAGACTGTCTGGGATGCTACACATCCTCTTCACGACCTGTTTTCCTTGTTCCCTTCTGGGAGGAGGGGGCTCCGTGGCATCCGAAGCAGAACATCCAGATTCAGTCACAGTTTTGTTCCATATAGCATCAACCTTGTGAACATTCAAGCTTCTTTTTCTTGCTATGTATTCAAGATGGAAAGTGATTAATATTTATATGTATTTATATGTAAGGGTGTCGGTATATACATATGTATGTATATAGCACATCTATATATATGTGTTATGTATGCATACACTTTTTGAGAGCAGGCAACAGAATTTCATTTTTAATGTGTTCCAGTGTGACCACAGTAAAAAATGACAATAAAAGTTATCATTTTAATCAAGCCCAAAATGTCTGTTGTTAAATGAAACATTTGTTGTGTGAATTTTGCCCCATTTTACGACCTTTCTTGCCTCATTTGTTAAGTGCATCGCTGCAGATGATAAGTTAGTAACCCAGTTTGTAAGTGAATCTGGCTTCCCCATTGACTTTGCTTGTCAGAAAGTCACAAAAGATGACTTTCATGACCCTGAGACACTGCAACCCACTATAAATAATGATCCTATTGCCAAGCATCCGAATTCTGATCGCATGATCATGTGGATGCTGCAAAGGTCATAACTGTGAAACACCATCATAAGTCACATTTTTCAGTGCTGTTGTAACTTTGAACAGTCACTAAATGAATTGTTTTAAGTTGAGGACTACCTGTACTTATTCGAAAGATAGGAACTGAAACAGTTTTGATCTTTAGAGCCAAGCTAGACACAAAATGAATTGCATATCTACAGTTGTTATGGACATTTTTGTTACAGGTAGTCCTTAAGTTATGACTGTAACAGAGTTTGCCTATCACAGTCCTAACTTGTGATGGACATATAGCAGATCTGCCATGTGATGAACCCAGTTTTGTGACCTCTATTGCAGATACTCCTGAATGTATAGGAGGATATGTGAATGTGTGGTGAAAACTTCTCAGAAGACACTCTCTCTGGTTTGGGGGAGAGTAGGGTTCTAAAGATGTTGTTGTTAGTTGCGAAGTCGTGACCAACCCATCGCGACCCCATGGACAACGTTCCTCCAGTCCTTCCTGTCCTCTACCATCTTCTGGAGTCGATTTAGGCTCACACCTACCGCTTCAGTGACTCCATCCAGACACCTCATTCTCTGTCATCCCCTTCTTCTCTTGCCCTCAATCTTTCCCAGCATTAGGCTCTTCTCCAGTGAGTCCTTCCTTCTCATTAGGTGGCCAAAGTATTTGAGTTTCAACTTCAGGATCTGGTCTTCTAAAGAGCAGTCAGGGTTGATCTCCTCTAAGGCTGACCGGTTTGATCGCCTTGCTGTCCAAGGGACTCGCAGGAGTCTTCACCAGCACCATAGTTCAAAGGCCTCAATTCTTTGGCACTCAGCCTTTCTTATGGTCCAACTTTCACAGCCATACATTGCAACTGGGACGACCATAGCCTTGACTATACACACTTTTGTTGGCAGGGTGATGTCTCTGCTTTTTAGTATGCTGTGTAGATTTGCCATGGCTTTCCTCCCCAGGAGCAAGATTCTAAAGATACTTGTATCTTTATTGTAAGGTTGCATTAACAGGATTATGTAAGGCCAAAAGTATTCTTCCCCTCCCTTATTTTGCTTCTTGTCTGGCCTACCTTGAGCTACTGACTGTCCACACATCTGCCAGGCATGAAGGACCAGGTGTCAATCTTAAAAAGGAGCATGGCTGCAGCTATTTTTCCTATTCATTTTTGGTTGACACATACTGTAGAAAGGAGGGGTGGGGTTTGCCACGACACCAGGTCCACATGTGAAGTTTCAATTGAACTGATTGAACACAGGAATCTTCTCAACTAAGGATCAGCACCTGCTTAGATTGAGATAAGAATCAACGGTAGTCAAGGGAGGTTGGACTTAGCTTGCTTGTGGCTACGTAGGGATTCTAGGCTGATCCCTCTTTTCACTCCGTCCCCAGATTTGGCCACTCCTTCTCCCACACCCAGATTCATTCACAGTTTTGCTCCATGCAGTATTAACCTTCTGGACTCTCAAGGTTTCTTCTTTTGCTGGACAGTGATTAACATTTATATGTATTTATATGTAAGGCTGTAGGCATATACATATGTTGAATACAGCACATTCATACGCATGTTGTGTATGTGTACACTTTTGAGAGCAAGCAGCAGAATTTCATTTTCAATGTGTGCCAGTGTGCCCACAGTAAAAAAAATTAACAGTAAGCCTTGCCTTTGCCTTTGCCTTTGCCTTTGCCTTGCCTCTAAATGTACAAACAAAATCACAGACTTCTTCCACAAAGGAAAAATAGTACTGAAAGGATCCAATCAACCAATTTCAATTCTCACTAATTCGGGTAGCCCCATGGCAATATTGGGGGTTTGGACATGGAAGTTGACTAGTCTATCACTGGGAATGAAATTCAGTAGATGGTTATAAGTTAGCTCTCTCTCTCCCTCTCCCTCCCTCTCTCTCTTTTTCTCTCTCTCCCTGTCCCTCCCTCCCTCTCTCTCCCCCCCACCCGCTCTCTTTCCCTTGCTATGAATATCAATTGGATGTGAATCCAAAGATGCTTTGTACACCAAGAAGACTTGCAACCAAATTGATTCCTCTTATCTCAACAACAGCTGGTGAAGTTGTAGTCTCTCCCGAGGTATAAAACACCCACCTTCTCTGCAGGAAGGCTGCTAACAAAGGAAGTCATTTCTGTCTTTATGTAAGGTCATGTCTTTGTGCATCGTGTATATGTGGGATATTGCTTGGTTTGTGAGCTTTTGTATGTCCAGTACCTCTGAGTGCCACAGGTATGTCCAAGGTAAGCAAATACATCTTGTGCCCTTAATATATTTTCCCAGAAGATGGAATAACTTAGTTAACAGACTATTTAATTCCTAGGGGAGCACCTGTAACTATTAGAAATTGATTTTATGAGCCCGTTACACAAACATTACTCTTTATGGTCTGAAGCCCATTGAAATTCTTCCTGTTCTCTCGCAAACAGATGGTGCTTGGGTTTTATTTTTATTTTTTTTACCTCCACACCGACTCATATTCATAAATAACAGCCTCCAATCTCTCTTGTGAGACAGAAACAATTATAATTAGAACATTGCATATCGGCCGTATTTCTCCCCACACATTTTCCATTCAAAGGCATGTATATGCACACTTACAGATATGCATAATATCAATTGTTGATCTGTGTGGGAGTCTCCTGCAAAATGAGGGAAGTTCTCTTTCGTGAGCCTTTTTCTCTGCGTGTGGGTGAGAATCTGCATCTGGGTGTTTCTGTGGGTGATAGAATCATCCTGGAACAAGTGTTTGTGAAATGTGCAATATGTTTATTATCATTAGACACTTAAGGAAGGGGGAAGAAGGAGAAGAATCTCACATAATTGACTTGGAATCCAGGCAGAATTAACACCACCATACTTGCCCAGGAATCCCAAAAGTACTTTTCCAAAACACAACTGGACTTTCTTGCTTTGTTCTCTGAAAACAGTTTGATTCTCATCCAAGAAGCTTCTTCAGCTCCTGGATGAGAAGTGAATGTTTGTAAAGGAAAAAAAACAACAAAGTCCAGTTGCCTTTTGGAAAAGCACCTTTGGGACAACCATGATCTGAATGATTGAGAATTTCCATAGACATTTCCCCAGGAGATCAATTGAGGAACTATCTCAGATGATGGAACAGGAAACTCAGGTTTCCTCTCTGAGTGACAGTAGCCTCTTGGAGGATCTTCTGAGATTTCACCGGAAATCCTTTGCTAAACTGGGCTTTTGGTACCCAAAGTGAACCAACTGGACACAACTCAGTGAGAAGAGGAAGAAGGAAATTTGGTTGGTTGGACTGAGTGTGGGGAGGAGAGAGAAGGAAGGGCAATAGGGTATGTCTAGTTTAATGAAAAGAAGGATGAGGGGTGACACAATAGCAATGTTCCAATATTTGAGGGGCTGCCACAAAGAAGGGGTGGGTCAACCTATTCTCCAAAGCATCGGAAGGCAGGCCAAGACGCAATGGATGGAAAATAATCAAGGAAAGAAGCAACCTAGAACTAAGGAGAAATTTCCTGACACTTAGAACAATTAATCAGTGTAATAGCTCCCCTTCAGAAGTTGTGGGTGCTCCACAACTTTTTAAGAAGGCATCAGACAGCCACTTGTCTGAATGGTGTAGGGTATAGGGCAGGGGTCTTCAAACATGGCCCTTTTATGACTTGTGGTCTTCAACTCCCAGAATTCCTCAGCCAGTGTGCCAAGGGCCAAGTTTGAAGACCCCTGGTGTAGGGTTTCCTGCTTGAGCAGCGGGTTGGACTAGAAGACCTCCAAGATCCCTTCTGTTATTCTGTTATCAGCCCTCAGCATCAAAAGGATGATCAGAAAATGCTGCTTTCCTCCACTCAGAGAATTGCTTGACCTTAATTTAGGGAATGTAGGGCCATAATTTAGCCTTCAGATCTCTCAAAAAATTGTGGATCTGCTGGTTCAAGTAAGTTTCCACCCTAACACTGAATTTTCATGCAAGGTAAGAACCGCAAAACATTTCTCCTAACACAAAGAACTTTTTTTCCCCCTGTTGCTCCCAACCTCACATTTCTGTTCAGTTCTAGCATCTCTTTTAATGGTTTTCTGCTGGTCTCATTTGTCCCTGTCCATTCAGCTTTTTTTCTTATTCTTTTCTTCTTAAGAACCAGCCTCGGTGCAATGTTTATCACCCAAGCAGGCCCAAGATATGACTTGGGACTTCACAACTAAAAACTAGCTATCACTTCGGATTATGTCAAATGCAACCTTTTTTGACAGAGGCAATTTACACATTACACTACCAGGCTTCAGCAGACCGAACAGCAGAGATGCCTTCAAAGGATCCTTCCATAGCAAAACATCTAAAGAATTTTGCAGGAAACTGAAAAAAAAAGTCTCAATGAGATTGACAACAATCTCACATTGCTGCTCACGTGTCTCTGTGATTTATGACAGGGGTGAATGATTAACTCTCTTCCCACCAGTCAGAATTAGCAAACATACATATATGGAAGAAAACCATAGCAGGTCTGAGCTACAAGAGCAGCCTGAGAAATTGACATTATAAAGCATTTATAAAGCATTTATGTTTATCTCAAAGCTCATTAATCCTGTTCTTCTCCTGTTTTTTTTTCCTTTTTGCCACTGTTGCTGAATCACTTGTGCTTTCCAAGATTATAAATAAGGTCAAATCCAAGAATGAAGAACATCAGGCTACAGATGTTTTGCTGCCCGTTTCTAGACATACAGGAAACAGCTGGGCTCAGATGCAGAGGGCAAACTACTGGGTAGAAATGATAGGAATGAGAAACTAAGTTAAATGATGCCATTTTGCTCAATAATCTGGAGGAGGTTTGGCTGTTGTTAATCAATGCGCATTTAATTGTTGTGGGTGGAGAGAGGGAATGGAGACATTACAATGCAAATATATTCGGCTTTATAACACTAGCATATCTGGGTTATAAAAATCTGAGTCATGAGATGCAACAGAGTCCTAATGATTGTCTAGATTTTTGCAGTCCAAATATATTAGCTGTACTTTGATCAAATGATCCAACAGCAAGACACTGGTGAAGAGGGCACAGCAGGGCTTGCATTTTCAGTGTCGTATGAGAAAAGCACATCTTCTGTCTCCTGTCCTTACCACTTTCTATACAGGGACAACTGAAAGGATCCTGTTGTATTGTATTACTGTATGGTTTGGAAGCATTACTGTTTCGGACAGGAAAGCAGTGCAGAGAGTGGTGAGGACGGCATAAAAAAATTATTGGAAGTTCACTTCCTTCTATCCAGGACATGGCATATAAGCGATACTTGACCAGGGTCTGCAGTATTGACAGGGATGCTACAAATCTTCTCCATGATTGGTTTTCTTTGTTACCTCCTGGGTGGAGACTTTGCGATATCCAAAGCAGAACAACTAGATTCTATAATAGCTTTATACCATATAGTATCAACCTTGTTAATTCTCAAGACTTTTTTCTGCTATGGATTCAAAATGGACTGTGATTAATATGTGTGTGTTTGTGTGTGTATGAGTGTGGGTGTGTATATATCATATGTATATGTGTGTATATGTATGGGTATGGGTATGGATATATGTGTGTGTGTATGTGTACGTGTATTTGTATGTGTATGGATATGTATATATATATATATATATATATATATATATATATATATATATATATATATATATATACACATACACACACACACATACATATGCATATATATATATATACATATATATATATACACACACACATATATATATACATACATGTGTGTGTGTGTGTGTGTGTGTGTAAATTTTTTAGATTGCTAACAAAGAATTAAAGGGAGACTGATATGCATTTCAAACTTATTTGTTCTCATCAGTCAGCCACACCCTTCTGAGATTCGAACCTGGGCTGATTGCACATTAGGCAGTTGTTTTTACCTCTAGGCCACAAGC
Source organism: Vipera berus (assembly GCF_964194415.1). Taxonomy (NCBI): domain Eukaryota; kingdom Metazoa; phylum Chordata; class Lepidosauria; order Squamata; family Viperidae; genus Vipera; species Vipera berus. The sequence continues at coordinate 9,111,136 of NC_138207.1, forward strand.
TCTATCTCACTTTGTTAGCTGAGAAGCAAGGGAGATATGTGTTAAATGCTTGTTAACTATTTAGATTACCTTGCTAGGCCCCAAACATGGGACAAATCTTTATTTCCTGTTTCAGCCTAACCGAAGGCCATCGACAGGCAGTAGTCACAACAGTGACAGCTCATATATATAATCATAATAGTAAAGTTGGAAGGGACCTTGTAGGTCATCTAGTCTGTACACAGAAAAAGGGACAATAAAGATGATCTTATCTTATTTTATCTTATGATCCTGGGTTTTCCCAGACACATTATTTCATGTTGTTTTTTCATGTTTTTGTTGAACATTTCATGTTCGAATTTTCACATTCTGCTTTAGCCTGGAATTTTAATTCACATCAATAATATTCAGGTTCTTTAGCACACAACGCACACTTTTTGGCATACCACACTGACAGGACTGACAGAGTTAAGGATGGAGGAAAAAAAGAAGGGAGGTAAAGAAATATCCCGTTTTGTCTGGAGGAAGGAATTGTTCACAGAAACTGTCTGAAATTAGGCAAAAGAAAAATACAGAATGTGAGACGGCCCTCCTCTGCAGCTGAAGAGATCCCCTGAGGGAATTTCATTCCTCAAAACTTCATTGCCCTCATATATTCAATTAATTAATACAGTCCAATACGGATATACAGGCACAACTGAGCCCCAAATTTATGTTGCTAAGTGAGGTGATTTTTAACTGAGTTTTGCCTCATTCTACAATCTTTCTTGCCACGGTTGTTAAATGAATTTGGCTTCCACCTTGTTACCACCATTGTAAGTGTGAAAAGCGGTCTTAACATAAGTCACTTTTTTCAGTGCCACCATTGTAACTTCAAGCAGTCACTAAGAAAAAATGTTGAAAGTCAAGGATTTCCTGTATGGAAAGTTAAAGTCTTCAGGGCTAAACTTTTGCCCTGAAGGATTTGCATTTTTCAGTAGGGAATGGGAGAGGGGGGAATGACAGAATAAGAAAATTGATGGAGAGGAGAGAAAGAACAGATGTGAGGTGAGTAGGTGTGTAGAGTTGGCTACTGTTTGCAGTGAGAGTCAAAGAGGAAACTAAAGATAATGGGGCAAAACATAGGTTGCAAATGTGATTCCGGATTGGCAAGAAACTGCAAAAGGTTTTGGGGAAACTCTTTCTTATTTTCACTTGAACTTTGAATCCCGCTTCATGACTGGGGACAACGAGAAGAAGATGGGAAATAGCAATAGCACTTAGACTTATATATCACTTCACAATGCTTTTACAGCCCTCTCTAAGTGATTTACAGAGTCAGCATATTTTCCCCCAACAATCTGAGTCCTCATTTTACCGACCTCAGAAAGATGGAAGGCTGAGTAAACCTTGAGCCGGTGAGAATCGAACTGCTAGCAGTTGGCAGAATTAGCCTGCAATACTGCACTCTAACCACTGCGCCACCATGGAAAGAGACACAAAAATCCTGCTCGTCCCTTCAAAACCGCCCCACACAAGTTCCTTGCTATTTCTGCTACTCCTGGGAACAAAAAGAGCATCCAGGAAAATGGGAGGGGATGATGGCTCTTGTGAAGGCTGGGGATCACTGGTGGAGGAACCCTAAGGATGAATGGGGCAAATTTAGACAGCTGCTTGGGCTAACTGGATCCCAGAAGACGAGAACCCGTGAAGCTGCATTTTTGTAAAAAGAAGCCCAATTCTTTGCTTACAACTTCTCTTGTAAAAGCCTTTTTGTATTTAGCTCCAGACAACACATAAAATGCTTCTTCCTCCTCTTTAAACAATTTCCCCCCATAACAATCCTGTGAGGTTCTTGGCGAGAGGACAAGAATGCTTTGAGATTAAATTTTACTGGATTTTTTTTTTAAAAAAAGCTTTCCAGCTGAGCCCACAGTCTTGGGATTTGATCTCCTACCAAGTCCTCATCTTGGTCAACTTTTTGAGATCAAGCAATGTTGTCCAGGCATCGCTCGGCATTGTGGCTTATTTATTGGTCAGATTACAAGCTATCTTTCCTCAAGGACTCGAGACTGTCTGGAAAGCATTCCTTCCTAGGTATTTTTCTTTTTCTTTCCAGAACAACAATCTGGTGAGGCAGATTGGATTGACAAAAAGGAACAGGCCCAAAGTCCCTCAGAGAGGATCCTTAGCTGAGATGGAATTAGAACGTGGGGTCTCCCCAACACTAGGAACACTGCGTCCAGTTTTGGTTAAATTGTTGTGACTCTGGAAAGAGTGCAGAAAAGAGGAACCATCAGGTCCCCAACCCTCATTGTTTCACTTGCATAGTTATTCTACTTTGGGGGCCTGCCCAAATTAGGGGAGGGGGAACATGCTTTTGCTTGGGATAACTTTCTACTTTCCATCTCCTGCCTCTATCATCATGAGAAAGGAATGTGTCTCCCTTATCAGGGAGAGGGGTTACCAAGAAACGAAACCTGGAGAAGACCTTAAGATGTGTGCCACCTGTGCCAGTTAGCGGCTCATTGTGTCACCTGTGGATTGGCTGGAATTCAAATGGACCCTTATGACTTTGGTGGGGGGAGGAATATTGCTAGCTTAACTATACCGTTTGCGTGGGTTTTTCCCCCAGATCTCGCCTTGACTTCCCTACTGTCACTGACCCCTAATAAAAGTATCCTTTTGAGATGATGCCTGTTTCAAGAGTTTTGCTTTGTTGGGTGGTTAGTTGAAGTGGGTCCTTACAGCAACGAAGATGATTATTATTTATTATTATTATTTATTATATTTGTATACCGCCCTTCTCCCGAAGGACTCAGGGCGCTGAACAGGGCACATATAAAAATACAGAATACAAAAATTAAAAAAGAATTAAATAGGAGCCCGAGCTAAAACAATAGATGGTAATAAAAAATCCACAATAAAAACCCCAACACATCCCCCATCAGGCCAGGCCGGCTTGTTCAAATAGATAGGTCTTCAGACCACGTCGGAAGGAGCGAAGGTCAGGTGCCATCCGGAGCTCAACCGGCAGCTGATTCCATAAAGCCAGGGTGCCCACAGAGAAGGCCCTCCCCCTGGGGGGCCACCAGCCGACATTCTCTGACCGGTGGCACCCTGAGGAGGCCCTCTCTGTGGGAACGCACAGGGCGGAGGGAAGTTGACGCCGGCTTAGAGGGCTGGGAGCTATTACATATGAAGAATGGTTGCAGGAACTGGGTATGGCTAGTCTAGTTAAAAGAAGGACTAGGGGCGACATGTTCCAATATTTGAAGGGCTGCCCCAAAGTAGTAGTAACTGTGAGAGGGATCTTGGAGTCCTAGTAGACAATCACTTCAATATGAGCCAGCAGTGTGCTGCAGCTGCCAAAAAAGCAAACACAGTGCTAGGCTGCATTAACAGAGGGATAGAATCAAGATCAAGTGAAGTACTAATACCACTTTACAATGCTTTGGTAAGGCCACACCTAAAATACTGCATCCAGTTTTGGTCACCACGATGTAAAAAAGATGTCGAGACTCTAGAAAGGGTACAGAGAAGAGCAACAAAGATGATTGGGGGACTGGAGGCTAAAACATATCGGGAACGGTTGCTGGAATTGGGTATGTGTAGTTTAATGAAGAGAAGGGTGAGGGGTGACATGACAGCAGTGTTACAATATCTCAGGGGTTGCCACAAAGAAGAGGGAGTCAATCTATTCTCCAAAGCACCTGAAAGCAGGACAAGAAGCAACAGATGGAAACTAGTCAAGGAGAGAAGCAACCTAGAACCAAGGAGAAACTTCCTGACAGTTAGAACAATTAACCAGTGGAACAACCTGCCTCCAGAGGTGGTGAATGCTCCAACACTGGAGGTTTTTAAGAAGAGACTGGACAGCCATTTGCCTGAAATGGTATAGGGTTTCCTGCCTGAGCAGGGGGTTGGACTAGATGACCTCCAAGGTCCCTTCCAACTTCTTCTTCTTCTTCTTCTTCTTCTTCTTCTTCTTCTTCTTCTTCTTCTTCTTCTTCTTCTTCTTCTTCTTCTTCTTCTTATTATTATTATTATTATTATTATTATTATTATTATTATTATTATTATTATTATTATTATTATTATTATTATTATTATTATTATTATTATTATTATTATTATTATTATTATTATTATTGAACAAGGGGTCAAGCTATTCTCTAAAGCACCTGAAGGCAGGAGAAGAAGCAATGAATGGAAACTAACCAAGGAGAGAAGCAACCTAGAACTAAGGAGAAATTTCCTGACAGTGAGTACAATCAGTCAGTGGAACGACCTGCCTCCAGAAGTTGTGAATGCTCCAACAATGGAAAATTTTAAGAAGAGATTGAACAACCATTTGCCTGAAATGGTTATGGGGTCACCTGCTTGAGCAGAGGGTTGGACCAGAAGACCTCCTGGGTCCTTTCCAACTCTGATGATGTTCTATGTTGAATGTCAGCCCACCGCCTAATCACTGAATAACACTGACCTCAGATTTGAAGGCATTAGGCCAGGGGTAGGCCACCTTGGCTCTTTTATGACTCGTGGACTTCAACTCCCAGAATTCCTGAGCCAGCCATGGTGAGGGGAAAGGGAGAAGTTTCCAAGCTGAGCCATGCTGGCTCAGGAATTCTGGGAGTTGAAGTCCACGAGTCATAAAAGAGCCAAGGTTGCCTACCCCTGCATTAGGCTAAAGAAGTAATCCCTGACAGGGTTTCTGTCAAGCTGAATTAGATTCCTTGTCTTTCAACCAGCTCTTCAAGGAAGTGTTAGTTCCTAGTGAAAGCCTGGACCATTTTCAGAAGTGGCTTGCCATTGCCTCCTTCCTAGGTGCTGAAAAAGAGGAATTGGGCCAAAGTCACCTAGCTGGTAGGTAGGATTAGAACTCAGTCTCCTGGTTTCTAATGTGATACCTTAATCATTACTCCAGAGTGGCTCTTATACACCTGTACAACTGAACTAATATAGTACCTGTATGCACTTCTTAGATCAAAGCTGTGAGGTGGAGAGAAAGAAAGAGATGACAAAGATACAGATAGAGAATATGAAGTATTAATAAAGCTTATTTTCTGTCTTGGTTTATAGACACAAAAATAAATCTAAGACATTCTAATATATTGATTTTGCTCCCCAATGGATAGTTTTTATGTACATCTTGGGGTATATGCCCCCCATTGTTGGAGACCCCTATTCAATCCATGCAGGATTATGATTATGAACTTCAGTGTCTTAAGACAATATGCTTATTGAATTCCCCAATCATCTGGGTTTATGAAAATCTATTGAAACGTGAACAAGCCTAATAGGATTTGTTTACACAACACCAAAAAATCACAATGAAACCTAGCCAAGATTCATACTAACTAAGCTTAAACCATTGTGGAAAAGCAATTTCTAAATCTTTCACTGAGCTAGTGAAGCATCTTGTAGGTACGTGGAAATTGTAGATTACAAACTAAGAGATAGAGCAAAGATGGCTTCAATAAAGCATTGAGTTTGATTCTAGTCAGATATCTGGTATAACAAGTGAGAACATATTTGAAGGAGTCAACTAAGACTTCCAGAGTTACCACAACCCATGGATGCATCCTTGGGAGACAACCCTAAGCAATGAACACAGACCAAGGTGAATGCCACAGTAATTAATTTATCTGTAATATTTCTTTGCGTTTCAACTTAGCTTCATAGGTTTTCAGGGTTTTACCAACAGTTTTCAGGGCTTCTGGAGGCTTAAAGATGTTTAGAGGATTATGTGAACCAGGGGTCTTCAAACTTGGCCCTTTTATGACTTGTGGACTTCAACTCCCAGAATTCCTCAGCCAGGCATGCTGGCTGAGGAATTCTGGGAGTTGAAGTCCACAAGTCATAAAAGGGCCAGGTTTGAAGACCCCTGATGTGAACCTTTGCAAGCTTACCCACTGCTCTCTCTAGTTTAAATTTGGCAGATTTGCTCCTGATGTTTTTTAAAGAGGCAGCCCTGGTGTTGTAATGATGCATTTTCATGGAAATCGTTAGTAAAAGATGAAAAACTTGTACACTCTGAAGAGAAACCAGAGTTTTATTCTCTCTTTTTTTGACATTTATACTGCAATAATAAATAAAAATACAGTGAAGACCTTAGATCAAGCATTAATATTAAGGCATTGGAGCATCAATAATAAGGTAATACTAGTTGATGATGTTATTAGTTTGGGTAAGGAAATGTCTGCAAGAAAACAACCAAACTCGGAGTGCACCAATTAAGCATTAAGCTCAAGATAGAAATTCTTTATATCATAAAATAATTTCAATGCACTTCTCAATTGTCTGTCAGTATCACACTTGGCCTTAATTGCACATTTCAAGCATCCCTATATTTAATAACATTTTGGAAATGCTATTTAACTTCAATGCAAACTTTCTCCTTCTTCTCTTCAAACTAGAAAACCACCCACAGGGTTAACCATTTCTAATTTATATTGCATAAATACCACTCTACCCAACTGATGTATGTATTTCATCATATATTATGTGCATCTTCTAATGTAATAAAACAATTATTTCGGAAGGGGAAGAAGCCCCTGCACCTATCAGAGAATGGTGGGTTGTTGTTGTTTTTTGTCCTGCCCCATAGGTGGGAGACTCGGAGCAACAGTTTCTATCCATTGTTTCTTGCCTTGCTTTCTGGTGCCTTGGAGAATAGGCTGACTCCCTCTTCTTTGTGGCAGCCCATCTGATATCGGAAGACTGTTATTGTGTCACCCTTAGTCCTTCTTTTCGTTAAACTAGACAGCCCCGATTCCTGCAATCGTTTTTCATATGTTTTAGCTTCCAGCCTCCTAACTGGCCTGGTGCGCCAGTTGCGTCCCTATCTGGACCGAGACGCCCTACGCACAGTCACTCATGCGCTTGTGACCTCCCGTTTGGACTACTGTAACGCTCTCTACATGGGGCTGCCCTTGAAGACCACTCGGAGGCTTCAACTGGTGCAGAATGCGGCCGCGCGAGTTGTAATGGGGGTTTCCCGATACTCCCATGTAACACCTCTACTCCGCGAGCTGCATTGGCTTCCGGTTGCCCTCCGGGTGAAATTCAAGGTGCTGGTTATTACCTATAAAGCCCTACATGGCCTGGGTCCGGGTTACTTGAGGGAACACCTGCTGCCGGCATCAAACGCCCTTCGCCCAGTGCGCTCCCACAGGGAGGGTCTGCTCAGGGTTCCGCCGGTGAGAGATTGCCGGCGGGTGACACCCAGGGATAGGGCCTTCTCAGTGGGAGCGCCTGCCCTCTGGAACCAGCTGCCGGTGGAGCTGAGAACTGCCCCCGACCTCCGATCATTCCGCCGGGGCCTGAAGACCTGGCTCTTTGAGCTCTCGGGCCCAGGCTGAGGAGAAATTTTTAATTGGGGTTTTAATTGTGTACAGGGTCAATTTAATATTTTTTAATATGGTTTTAACTTTTGTATGTTGGATTTTTTAATTCCCTGTAAACCGCCCTGAGTCCTCAGGGAAAGGGCGGTATACAAATGCAACTAAATAATCATCTGTTTAAAGAAAAATCTTCATCAGGGTCCAGTCCAAGCCTGGAATAAGCAAAATGGAGACTGCTTTAGAAAGAAGGTTGTAGTTTATTGAAGAGCAGACCCAGACAGAAATGTGGCTCTGGAAAAGCTGACCCCATGTAGCTCTGGGAGTGGTGGGTTTTTATACCTTCTTGGGCTTTTGTGTTTCGAGTTGTTTCCTGTTCCTATGGCATGAACTTTG